>NC_036246.1:42695570-42707122 GCF_002742605.1 Olea europaea var. sylvestris
TCTATGCTGCTTTCTTTAATTATATCAGTGTTCGTTTGGCCTAAAAATGGCTTCCCCTCAACATGAATCCCATTCACTTTCTTTCCATTTATCGTTTCAACCTATTTGTAACCTCTCATATTTGCATTCACCTTCAAGCTTCTTCCACTATCACTGTCCATGCATGTCCTTCGACATGAAGTGTTAACCTTCCTACATGCATTTCCTCTTAAAGTACTTACTACCGAAGTGTCGTTCCCTACAGTTCGCAACAGAAATTCTCGACAGATGGAATCGTCGACATATGAACTGTCAATCTCGACAGTTAGCCTCAATAATTCTCGACAGATGAGCCTATCCACCGTGGAACTGTCGGGAACGACAGTTCCTTTGTTCCATAGTTTTGCAAGTTCAAATTTGGTTCCGACATTGCACGTATTTTTCGCATTAAAAATACTGTTATGCTATGATGTCATGATTTTGTTCATTGATCCGTCGTTGCAACATCGTACGTGTGTTTCGCATTACTATTACTAAATTGTATGATCTCACGATTTGTTTATTGGTTCCGACATTGCATGTGTGCTTTTGCATTAACATCATTGCAATGCTATGATCTGGACATTTGTTGATTGATTCGTCATTGCACCTTGTTCGTCCAAATGTGGCTCAATTTTTTCCGTCTCTACGTGTCGTGTGTCTTAAAATACTATGATCCGACGTATTAAATTTTTGTTAAACTGTAGGAGGGTGCATGGATTTCGAATATCTAGTTCCAAAGAATGTGCGGTTGAGGGCCCACATCTCACAGCGAAGCAATCTACGGTACGTGAAGACAGTCCTCGAGCATTTTGACAATCGACAGCGTACGGACTTCCGTAACTCATGCCTAGGGTTCTTATCCGAGGTTCGAAATCTCCAATTCTCAGCCCAACTAATCCAGCAGCTCGTTTTTCGCTGCATACGAACTGAAAAGGCCTGCGAAATATGGTTCAAAGTGCAAGGCCACTTAGCCAGGTTTGGCCTGCAAGAGTATGCTCTCGTCACGGGTTTAATGTGTGGTCCTCTTCCAGATGATGCCGCGATGGACCGAGTTCTGCAAAAGAGGAGATTGAAGGATAAATACTTCAAATCAAACAACAGGATTTCATGTGGCGAACTTGAGAAGGCATTTCTCTGGCCGTTGACGCCCCAGGCAGATCTGTACAAGCTCGGGTTTGCTCTAATCATCGAAGGAGTGTTCAATACTCCGGATAGCCATGCCGGTATTGAACTTTCCACGCTGTCGATCATGGATGATCTGGACATGTTCTATTCCTACACTTGGGGTAGAGTATAGTACATTCATCTAATAAGGGGCCTCCGACGTTGTCTGGGACGAAAATTTGTAGATGCCACGAATAAGAAGGAGAAGGCGGTTACTTATACAGTTCACGACTTTCCCATTGCCATGCAGGTACTACACAAAAATTTTGTACAACGTATTCATTATTTCATCATAAATGTATTGTCATTGGTTCCTTTAATGTTCAACTCACACTTACTATCTGCTGTAACAGATCTGGGCATTCGAGGCAATGCCAGAAATTGGGGATCGATTTGCTCGGTGATTGGGTCATCAATCCCAACGGCTTCTGAATTGGACGTGTACCAAACAACCGCAGAAACGGACGTATGATGCATTCTTCAAGAACATTAAGGTATTGGATTACGTTTCATGCACGTGATCTGCATGTGTCGTTAGTCGTTACATTTGTGGTGACACTCAGTTCCTTTATGTTGCAGCTGCACGTGTCCGCGACGCTTCGTCCCACCAAAGTCAAGCTTGGGCAACCATATATCTCCACCCTCCTGCCGTTTGAAGACCGTACTGTACCTGCGTTAGACGACGCTGCAAGGGACATTATCCCTTCACAGCTTCACCCAGAGCCTTTGGCCAGTGGGGATAATGTTGGAAACTCGAGGGGAAAGTGCGCATTGGTTTCCAGTGGAGGAGGCTCTGAGGACGATGAGGAGTCGGGCGACAGTGATGACGAGGGAGCCGGTGAGGAGACTGGAGGTGATAAGAGTGGAGACGACAATGGAGAGGCCTCGAACGAGGGGGACAGTGAGGATGAGCATACTTGTACACCGCAGACTGGGACATATTCCACTCCCCCCATGCACAGACGTACTTTTCCCAGTCATGCACCCTCCATATCTTATGTAAGACAAGGTCAAACCTCTGGACCGAGCCTCACGAGAGCTGAGGTGGAGGAACTATTGCTGGATCAAAGAACGCTCATCGAAATTCGCCTCCGCACAATCAAGCTTGAGATCATGCAGCACGTGACCGACGAATTTGTGAAGGGCAGGGACTTCATTTCTACCCTCGTTCCCCCATCTCTCTCTAGAAATACTCCACCTACGGCTCAGGCGGTCAAAGAGCCCACAGTTTTAGGTAGTTTATTGCATGGTATGTGTACTACATTTAATTTTTGATCTACTATATGTTGCTTATGTTTGCTGACATTGAGTAAACGTGGGATTTGTGACTTAGACAGAAATAAGGGCGAGACCAACCCTGTCCCGGAATGTGCGGAACCACAAGGTATGTGCATCAATTACGATGGATTCATTTTCATGTCATCTTTAATATTTGATACTACCAAATACGTAACCCCCTTACGTCTTTGCAAATGTTGTTTTGTAGTGCATGGAAGAGGCTTCTCCCCGTTGCCGGTCGATCATGACGAAGATATGGACAAGGAAATGCAAGAGCGGAACAGTACGCGTGTTAAGTAATGCATAATATTTGCTTTCCTAGTTAGGTGTCACCTCATTCCGAAGTGTGTATACTATAAATCCTGAACGACACGCGGTTTCTAATATTGGGTATGTTGGTACTCATGCGTAGGTGGAGCCGGCATGGAATCCGAACTGGTAATGATCGATGACGATGATGAAGTAGCTTTCGGTGGTTCGGGGAAACGTGAGGACGACCATGTTGCGTCCTCTACTGGCGTAGCGGAAGCGGAGGGTAAGTACACTACGGTGGAATACTTTTATTTCACTGCGTACAGTAACGCGTAGTATTTGGATCATTTACTTACGTATGACCTCATGCACAAGTACGTATACACGACTGTTTGAGGTATACAGTGTTACTAATATTTAGTCGCATGTTAATTTGATACTAGGTGGATGTGGCATGGATTTTGAACCAGAAAAGAACGGTGACGATGATGAAGTACCTTCTGATGGTTCGGGAAACCGCTAGGACAAACCTATTGCGTCCGCTAGTGGCGTAGCGGGGGTGGATGGTAAGTAGATTGCGGTGGAGAACTCATGATGTCACCCTAACCCAAATTCGTGATGCAAATGGATGAAGTGCTAATTATTGTGGAATTGTTTTATAGGCGGTGCGACGAACATGCCGGGGGAGGCCAACATACCCATGCAATGCAATGACCCACCCACCATAAAGAGGCCACGATCGACACGCGTCCGACGTCCTGTTGTATCTACAAGGACTCCATACACCAGGAGGAGGGCGAAGAGAGTGAAGAAATAAGGTTTTTTTGGCAAAAAATTTACATGATTGCAAGTTTGTGTGGACCTCGTGTATGTGGAATCCAAATTCTGCCAGGGGCCAATTTTTCCTAGGTAAGCTCGATCGACAGTGTTGCGTTCCTGTTAGATGCAGTATTGAAGTGGTAGTCGTATGTTTATGTTATTCTAAAAGAGCATGTCGAATAGAATACGAATATTCTCCGTAATGTTCATATCACATGCAATTCAAAGATATTATTGTCGGATTTTCTAACGTGCACTTGAATATCTGTCATATCGTACATCGTCAATCATTATTCATTCTCCGTAATGTTCGGATCACATGCAATTCCAAGATATTAGTGTCGGAGTTGCTCATGTTCGCTTCAATATCTGTCATACCGTACATCGTCAATCATTACTCATTCTCTATAATGTTTGGATCACATGCAATTAAAATATATTATTGTGGCTTTGCATTATGTATGTTAGAGCACCATGGTGTCATTATTTGTTTAGTTGACTATTCTTGTCGAACATGCTGCATATTTACGTTTACCAAATTAACTTACATGATAACTTTGATATGATTATCTCATTTTTGCTTATTACAGTGCAGATGACAGTGCATGAAGATGCCTCAACCCCATCCATGGTCACTACATCGCAACTTACAGTTCACGTAGGGTGCTTGACAGGGGTCAACATTGTATTAACAAATTTTTTGTTATTGGTTGCGATGATTGTTGTTTGAACCGGTCCAAATTCAGTGATACTTTTGCTTGCCAAGCTCATCCGTGTAATTGTTGTTGGTTGCAATGATTGTTCTATAAACTCAGTACGCAGACGCACATGGATCATCCTCGATTTTTGTACATCATTTGTGAATGTGCTATGTCATAATTACTTGTACGAAGCTGCCATTTGTTGCTCTTTATGCATGCACGCGTCACTAGAAATTATGTATTCCAAAATTTCCACTAAGTCGAGAGTAAAAAAAAAAAGTAACAGCACAGCACAATTCATTTAACTTGTATTTAATGTAATGTTATAACAAATACATGCAGCAATATGGAAAAAATCTTACACATGGGTGTTAATTTTAAAAGTTATTTCACAATTTCTGGAAGGAGCAGGACATGCAAAAATTGAAAATGGAAATGAAAAGCGTGCTTAACTCATTCTAACTCATTGCCAGAATATTTCAATTCACATAACTCACATGGGTACTGATCTTCCAACCCCAGCCACTATTTAAGGACATATCCTAGGGATTAAAGTATAATTAGACCATCATCCATCACACAGTTGTCTATCAAATTTTAATTGGATGGGGTTTGGTGGTTGGGCACTAAATGAGCTTCAATGCATCTCTCCAAAAACTCTACTATATATAGCATGGTAAGTCCACATTATCATTGATACCTAAAATATTTACACTTAAAAATTCATGTTACAGTCTATACGTTTAGTACTCCACAGGTTCAGTAAATATTTTCATATCAACACAATGGCGTCGTCGACAGGGAGCAATGAATCATGAGGAGCCGCTACCAACACCCGGTTCGTCCCCACTATGTCCCATCATCATTACTTCGAATGATGACGAAGTGAGTTCTGAACGTGGTAGGAGAGCCACATCCGTTGTTCCTTTTCCGAACCTCGACGATGTTGCAAGTGAAGTTTCCCAGAGTTCGAAGACCGTGCTTGATTGGGTCATCCCACTGATGGTTCCGAAGGAAGTTGAGTCAGACGATGACACGTGGTTGGGTCATGTTCCATCTCCCGAGATCATTGTCATCAGCTCCGATGACTCGAAACAAGATGGTTCGAGTGTGGACAATCAATGAAGTGGCTAATATGGGTATGTGGTGCGTATGAAATAATGTATAGTTCGTATTTTGTCAGGGATGGATCTGGTAACATTGTCTACGTACTGTTTTCTTCATATTTTGGTATATTTTGGTGTTGGACCTACTATGGACAAGGACAGAAACAATCTGTCGGGAATGGCATGTATACTGTCGGGAACGATAGATTAACTGTCGGGATGTAAGAGTATAGGTTCATTTGTGTACGTGTGAAACTTGTGTTCCCCTGTATGGCTCCCTTGTTTACTGAAAATTGACGTACCCTAGAATGAACAAGTGCAATTTATTGACAACGTAGGTTGGTCGAGGTTATTTGGTTCGAGCTTAACACATCAACTTGGAAGAATCGAAAAATAAGTTATTTTTAAAATTCCTTGTACGTGGAGTTAGGTATGTATATGTACGTGATGTCTTATGAATTAGTCCGTAAGGAAAAAGTACTCATCAGGTCAGCCCTAAATCGTCCTTGAAACATACCATTTTTTGTTGCTAAATTATAAGACGACGTCTGCTGTTAAGAAACGAGAATGGAATGTAAACGAAATGTTATGCTTCAAAATAATTGTGTAAGTAGAGAGTGTAATGGGTAATAGTGTAGTCATGCAGCCATAAATATTTCGAACAAGTTAGATTATATACTCTGTAACCATCTGTCAGGATTGACAGTTTAACTGTCGAGATCATCTAAAGGGATATCTACTACAATATCTTGTAACTAGTTGCGATCATAAGAAACACTAATGTCAACAAACAAACGACAATGATGATAAAATGAGAACATTTACATTCTTTCATTACAAACGACATGGGGGTACCAGTTCACATACAACTTCAACCACTTTCGAACAAAACCCTATTTCTTACAAACGCCTACTTAAACGGTTTTTGGTACAATGGGGTTGGAACATGTGCTCCGATTATGACCTAGTCCACCACAGCGAGTGCATTTCCTTAGTCGTGTGGTGGACTCGAATCTGGGTCGTTGACGTCTTGTGGGTAGTCTACCTGGAGGATGACGTACATTGGGTGGCCTAATAGGAGTACCTGTAATTTCGTTTGGGACTATCCAGTCCACTTCACGCATAACAGGATATATAGCTTCGCTATAGGCACCTCTCCAGTATTCCGATGTGTAATACGGTGAGCATAAGTCGTAGAATGACATATCTCGCAAGCACGCAGCACGAGTGGCATGAACGCATGGCATACGATTAATTTGAAACTCACGACAAGTGCAACTGTTATCAGAGAAGTCGACGATGTCCGTGTCATTGGATATTCCAACCTGTGTTAAGTGTTCTGTCAAGCCATGACCTCGAAGCCTTGTACCTGCTTCAAACGTTGTCTGTAACTTGTTCTCCATCCTCAACGACATGTGGTTGCACTGGTTCGACGTTCGTGAAACCACTTCTGCATAGTTTGTCGAATGTGTTCGATCAAGCATGTGATCGGTAATGAACGGGCATGTCTCAACATTGAGTTCAAACATTCCGCATTGTTATTTGTCAAAATATTGTACCTTTAACCAACAAACAGTGCTCGTGACCAAAAGGAGAAACCTGCTTGCTCTAAGTACCCGTACGCTCTTGCACTTACCTTACGGATCTGTCCCATAAGTCTTTCAAACTCTTCGACCCGATAAGTTTGTACAGCTCGTTTGAATAGAAATGTTACACTTGCGTAACTTGCGTTGTTGTATCGCTGGACTAAGTTCTTTTCTAGATGCCGGATACAACACCCATGACGGGACTGAGGAAATAGGTGAGCAATGACATTGGAAATATTATTTTTTCGGTCGGAAACAAAAACCAATTCAGCAGAGTTGCCTATAAGCTCTTTCAAGTTGGACATAAATCACATCAATGATCTATTTGTTTCAGCATCGACAATCCCCGATGCCAAGGGATATATCTGTTTGTTGGCATCTTGGCTGGTTGCCAACAAAAGTTTTCCTTTGTATGGACCTTTCAACTGACTACCGTCAACATAAATAACGGGCCTCAAGTAACGCATGTAGCCACGAATGCTTGTACCGAAAGCTAGGAAGAAGTAATGAAACATGTTACGGGAATCAACTTCGATGTGGGTTACTGTCCTCGAGTTACGCTCTCCTAGAACGTGACAATAGGAAGGTAATTTTTGAAAACTATCCCCTGGTGTACCATGTAGCATATGTAAAGCAGTCACCTTCCCCCTATGTACTTTTTGATAACTTATTTTGACACCAAACTCGCGTTCTATGTCATGTGCAATAACGGTAGGATCGTATGATCGGTATGGATTATCCAATTTTTTGAAAATGTGCTCGGCAATTACAGAAGTAGTGGCATGTCGATGTACGTTAAGACGGATATCTACCGAACATGTGTGCACATTGTTGAATTTTCGGATCATCAATATAGAAGTCTGTTTCACACTCGAAGTACGTAACATCTACTTGCAATTACGGTCCACGCATGCAACGGTTAACATTTTGCGGCTTGACCTGTTGACATGAAATTGGAACTTGTCTTGCAAAGCAAGTACATGAATTTTTGAGTATAGCTCTTTCTTGCTCAAGAATATTTGCCGTTCAACAAGATCAGATGTATCCACAGCTGTAATCCATTGTCGTGACATTCGGGCGTCAACGTTTGCAATACTAGCAGCATCTGTACCATTGAATGGGTCGTCCAACATATCGTCTACAGGTGCAGCCCCATCATCAAAATTCGCCATTTCAACTGCATTTTTCATTGGGGAACTAGGCTCATGAATCATGTCATCGTGTTCCAAGTTCTGTTGAACATCCATTACGGCAAACAAATGGTCACGCAAATTCGTATCCCTCCCCATGTCAACAATTCTCATATCAGTTTCCAAAATAGTAACGCACAGAACAGTTTCCGTATGAACAGATATGTACCACATGAGGTCTTCATCTTCACGTATTTCAGCTGGCGGTATATTCATGTTCGGGACTTTGAACTTCAATTCCATTTCGGTGTGCGGATCGATAATACCAAGTTTGTCATTCAACCGTAACAGAAGTCCGGCTAGGGTAATATTTCTCGGTACTAAAATGGATGTGGTTTTGTCCCCTGTCCACTTCCATTCGTCATCCGCGTGAATAAACCTTCCTCCATGCGACATGATGAATCTTAAATGGGTGTTCATACCTAAAATAAAGGGATTACAACGATAAAAATTATGAACAGTCAATATGTCGATATGTAATAGCATGGAAGGGGCACTTTCGAATATTTAAACCAATGCAATAGGAGAATGTGAAATGAAGGGTGTCAACAGTTTTCAACTGTCGATTTTGAAAGTTGAAAACTCTATCCCGACAGTTTATCTATCGATTTTGACAGTTTCTAAATATCGAGATCAACATGTCTAACCGTCGAGTTCGACAAATAAACTGTCGAGACCGCCGACAAGTTTAAGGCATGTTTGTTTATTACTTTCTCCGAAATATTAATGGTTATAATCAATTCTCAACTACAACAATTATTCCATTACTCTATAGATCTCCATAAATAAATGACTGCTTCTTTAAATATGGAATAGTTGACATTTGCCTAAATATTTTTGGTATATTTTCCCTTTAAAATGATATAAAAAAGAAATATCAATACCATCATCATTTTAAATGCTTTCTTCACTTTGATGATCATGTTGCTTTTAATATGTGAAAAATAATAAGCTATTAGATAAAAATATAAATAATTTGTAATAACTAACATCTCAAAATGGATGTTGAATTGAATAGCAATATATTGTTGATGAAAGAATAAAGAAGATGAAAGAAAATGAAGGGTTTCTTCAAGAAGGGATGTATTTGATGTGAAGTATGAAAATTAAATAATGAAATCATTACAATTGATTGGATTGGAGACTACCATTAATGAGCATTTAATGCTCCTAGAAAGGGGAGAATAAGGGTAATTTGGACATTTTCCACCAAAAAAGTGACATTTTTGATAAAATTTAGTGCACCTCAAAAGTTTTATAGCAATTTTAAAAAAAGTGTCATTTTTGATAATTCCCCTTATATAAATGATAGTTACACCGCGAATATAAAACCTGGTTTCTTTCTATTTCACTTCAACAATATTTTATTATAAGCCACCAAAATTAGGATGATGATGAACTTATTTTCTCTCCTTAATCAGTTGATTGATATTATATATTCTATTCATCTTTACGTAATTTCATGAGAAATTTCTTTATTCCTAAAATCCTGCCAATTTTAGCTTTCTTAAATAGTTTTTTATTGCAAAACACTTGGTAAATCTCTATTTTTAATGAAATTTTAACAATTTAGTTCTCTTGAATCAACTGTTTGACATAATATATACGTGTAGATAGAACCCAAATTTCAGACCAAAAACTTGATTTTCTTCCAGTGATGTCAGCGACTCAACCATACATATTAGTGATTTACGTGATGAATTGATGGGGATTCAAGTGAATCAATTCTGGGAAGGGTGCAAATTCAACAAGTAATAATGTCGCTAAATTTCATTTCAATTGAAATCAAGACAATAAATTCTCAACATCTGATCAATTATAACCATTTGATTTCATTGAATGAATTTGTGCTACTCTTTTATCATTTTAGTTATTTTCTCAACGTGGACTTTTTCCTTATCTCATTTGTTATTGCACTTGTAAAATAAAATGTTATGTTGAAGGGCCTCGTATTAGTTAGTCACTTAAGGCCTCTAAATTCTCGAGGCTAGTCGTACTACTAAACATGCAACATGACACGTTAATTAATGTCATATTCGTATTCTTTTTCTTTTTTTCATTTTTTGGCACTTTTATCAACAGCATTTCGTAGAATATTTTCTTATCCCTAACGGCTTTCATCCAAAGTGCATCAAAATGTTTGTGCTAATTTTCAAAGCCATAACAAAACCTTTTGACATAAATATTCATATTTGCTAATTTATAGAAGATTGCTCATAAGAATATGATTTAAAAAAAAAAAAGAAAAAAAAGGAAGGGGTGATTAAATTTAGCAATAGAAATTAATTGAATATATTGTTGTAATTAAAAATATGGTGCACCAAAAGAGAATTTTATTACAAATATAACAGGGAGCATTCCTCCTACAATGATTTTGACAAGTGAATTTGATAAACAATCTCAAGGCTTAATTTAAATCAATTTAAAAGTCCAGATTCATTTTCTTGATATTTTTAAAAAAATTAGAAATTGGCACCACCTAACCCCCGGTAATTTGCCAAATGAGCCTTCGCTAAAGATTAGTTCCTCTTCCGCCACAGCCCCTCCGTGTCACTCTCCTTGTCATCTTCCAGTTGTTCTCACAACTTATTTGAACGATTCACCTCTTTGAATCACTTGAAGATCAGTGAGAGCTCTTCCAATATTCATAATTCATCGATCCATAATAATATTAATAGTAATTATAATAGAAGTAGTAATACTAATGGAATATTATCCTGAGATCTAAATCGAATGGTGATTGTAATTCTTGCAAGAGTTTGGAGTTTCTCATAATTAATTCAAGTTGTTCATTAACATTCCAAGGACTGGGGAGTCCCGATGAGGGTTTGGAGTGTAACAAGTTGAATATTAATTGGTGTATGATTAAAAAAATCTGGATAATGGGAAGGAGTTTTAGGTGAAGGAGGTGAAGAAAGATGGACCGTGGAAAAAGATCAAGGAAGTGGGGATGGGGCGACAATTAACAATGGAATGGTTCTCTTCTAAGATGTGTGTCGGGCTTCGCCTATTGTGCAGGAATTGATGAGGTAGGCAGATTTAGGTCGTGGTGGGCAGTGCCAATTTACGATTTTTAGAATATTTCGAGAAAATAAATCCAAACCTTTAAATTGATTTAAATGAAGAGTTGAGATTATTTGTTAAATTTACTTGTGAAGGAGCTTTGCAAGAGGAACGCTCTCCAAATGTAATTATTATTTTTATTATATTTAGCACACCAAATATTGGTTAAAAAAACAACTTCGAATGAAAAAATAAAACAACAAATAAAAAAGTTCAATAACTTATTTGTGCATTATTTCACAGCAGCCTAACAAAATATTTGCATTAAGTCATCATATTTGTAAACTAATGAAAGATTGATTAGGGATGGTAATTTGAACCGTCAAAATCGAAAATCGCGATTAACCAAATCGAATGGGGCAAAAAAAATTG
>NC_036246.1:42707600-42725493 GCF_002742605.1 Olea europaea var. sylvestris
GAATCAACTTTGAGTGCTGATTTATGCTAGTAAGACTCATGGAGAAGAATGAATCAAGTAACTTCAATGCACAACAATTAAGAATGAAGGAAAAGTTTAGTATTGTTATATTTATAATATTGTTTGTTAAATTCGTATTTTGCAATTGAAAATTGGAATAATGTTTGTATTTTCGTTTGGAATATTGTTTGATAATGTTTGCATTTTTGTTTGGAATATTGTGTTTTTGTTTTTATTGACTTTTTTCATAAATTATTTTATATCAATTTGACGGATGAACCTATAAAAAATAATTTATTTTCGTGGTTATTAACCCAACCGAACCATGTCGAACCGAGATACGAACCGAACCGATTTATGTGATTATGGTGCGGTTATGATATTGTCAAAAAATTGGTGGTGCGGTTATGGTTTTGACCGAACCGACCCATAACTGAACCGTTGCCAACTCTAAGATTGATGATCGGAATGCACCATAAAAGAGAGGACATAACTGCAATAATATACAATGATTGTATAGCTTTATGCAATTAGTAAATGGTGCCCCAAAGAAGAAATGCAGCATAAATCTTTTTAGCATTAAGCTGAATGTACAGAGGCTGAACTTACAGGCCTCTTATAGGTCAGACCCAAGGAGGTCGGGTCCACGTGGGATCCCGTGTAATAAAAAAAAGACAAAAAAAATTACCGATACCACCATTGTGAGATATCCATAAGGAGCCTGTAAGTACCAACCTTGTATTCCCAGCAGCTTCCATCTTTTTATTAAAGGTTGATCAAAATACTACTCTACCCTTATAATTAAATAAAACATAAAAACTAAATAAATAAGATTAGGGAAAAGAAAGTATAAATGAAAGGAAAAGAAAGGAAAAACCTGAGTTCATTATCCCATTGGTCACTGAACTTAAGTCTGTATATTCCACTGTTCACTGAAATTTAAGATGTCAAGTTTTGATTACTAAATTTGTTCAAATGTTGGATGTTATTAACTCGTATAACATTCATTACAATCCTTTAGCGAAACTAGTGACGTAGCTAACGAAATGCATATGTGACGTCTATCACAATGTTAACAAATTATCACGTCTTCAATTGCTAAATATACATTGAAAACGTCTTCAATTACTCGCTAAACTTTGAAAATGTCTTCGAGCTCACTAAATTTGGGAAAAAGTCTTTGATAGCTTGTTGAAATTTGATATGGTCGAATTTTAACCACTAAACTTATAAAAATAATGTCAATTTATTGTTCATTAAAAAATGTATACTACAAGTGCATAGATCACGTAAAATTAATAAAGTAGATGAACGAGTTCAAGTTTTTGATTCTACGAGAGATGATTATTCAATTACAAAATAATTAAATTTAATTTTAGAATATTTTTGTAGAACTTCAAGCTATTTTCATTATTAGAAAAATTCAAATTTATTATGTGCTTCGTTGTTAAAATTAAATTAAAATTTGAATTTTCAAGCAAAACACACTATAAATTTAATTAAATGGATTGTGTAAACGAATAGATCACAAATTTTTACTCTGTGTTGAATTGTAAATTTCAAATTTTAATTTAATTTAATTGTATCAACGAAATGCATAATAAATTCAAAATTTTCAAATGATGAAAATAGCTTGAATTTTTACAAAATATGTTAAATTAAGTCCAACTATTGCGTAATTGAGTAATAATTTTTTGTCAAATCGACAATCCGGACTCATTTGTCCACTTTATAATTTTGATGCAACCCATGCTTGTGGTACACATTTTTTTAACTAATAATAGGCTGACATCATTTTTATTAAGTTTAATGACCAAAATTCAACTACACTTACTTCAATGAGCTATCAAAGTACTTTTTTTCAAAGTTTAATGAGTAATCAAAGACATTTTTAACATATAGTGAGCAATGAAATGCATTTTAAATTTTTAATGGTCAAAATTTTACCACCTCAAAATTCAATGAGATATCTTTAAAACTTGAATGAGTAATCACAGATACTTTTCATGTTTAGCAAGTAATCGAAAACGTGGCAATTGTTAATGGTGTGACAGGGTGCATTTCATTAGCCACGTCACCAATTCCGTTAAAAGTTTATAATGAATGTAATACGTGTAAGTAACGTTCAACGTTTAGATAAATTTAGTAGTTAAAATTTAATATCTTAAATTTCAGTGAGTATTTGAAGACACGGACACATGTTTAGTAACCATCGGGATGATTTACTCGAAAAGTCTATATATTTTGAAGATAGAAATACCATATTTTTTCTATAACCCCATACCAACCTCTCTCTCTCCTTCTTCTTCTTCTTGCTTTCTTTCTTTCTTTTTTTTTTCTCGATAAAGTAGATGGGAAAGATAAGTGTACAAGATGTATCCGTCCATCAACTTTATTTTCATTTCATTTTGTAATATCTATAATATTTTTATTTTAAATAAAATTAAGGGTAAAACTGTCATTTTACATAAAATTGAAAGATTAGGAGCTAAATGGTCATTTTCAAAGGTTGAGGAGCAATATGCAACACAGGTCAAAGGCTTGAGACGTCCTCTACTATTTTACTTAACTTTAAATAATAATATTTTGGGACTAAATGTGTGATTTACACTTATCTAGTGGGAAGGAAGAGAGAGGTGGCGTCGCAGTCGAACGATCCAAGGCAACCATCGATTGCGAGGTCGTACAAGCCGTCGATTGTGGCCCCGCAAGACCTACTCGTTGATTACTCCGGCTTTATCGCTGTCATATTCGATGTTTTTTGCGCCATGTTCTGGGTTCGCATGTTCTCTTAGCATACATCAAAAGTTTGGATTCAATTATTGGTATTTTGGAAACTTGTCTTTATATTTTTAATGATTACTTAGGTTTTAATTTCTCATAGAAACATGAATTTCACATTGTTTCGCGCGGGTAGTCGCTAACAATTAAAAAGGGATAGACGATTGAGTAAGGAACAAACCTCTCGAGACAAAGTCCCAACAAGGAGTGTTTTATTGGCGATTGATTTACAATTGAAACTAAACAGAATGCCTCCAAGGGGCGCAAGCACACGAGTACTGAAAAGAAATGTTTGAGTCTAAATTAAAAAATTGAAATTACATATTCTCTGTTTGAGAGTGTTTGATTCAGGGTCTCTCTGCTCTATGTCTTCTCTTTCTTTTATATTCCCTTGATGATTTCTTCGTGATCAACTACTTAGAAACTGCTTGATTGCTTATAACTACTCACTTTCTTTATGGTGGCTAACTTGTCGTGGAACTGCCGTCTCTAAATGCCGCCACTACTCTTTGTCATTCAATCGTCTTCAACTGAACTCATTGAATCGCGGAACGTGATAAGGTTACTCAATAGCTGTTTCAATAATTGCACTTCTGGATAACCATAACATTCTTATGTTTGCTAAGATCCTAGGCGATTCGAAGGTTTGGACGAGAACATGGTCATAGCTCTGGGCGACTGTAAGGCACTTCATTCGCTTAGATTTTGGGCGTCTTGCAAGTTTGGGCGATAATGTTACCGTGTTCGTAGGGTTCCACTGCATTCGTTAATAACCCTATCTGGGCCTTTATCTTGAATTGTCCAGTTGGGCTTCATTCTTTGGGCTATTCGATTTGGGTTGCACTTTTAGTGTGTCAATAATTACCCCCCAATATGGCAGAATTAATACTAATTATTAATCTTTGCCATATTTACTTTGTGTTTCCCAGCAACATTTGAAATTTCCAAGAATTTCAATCATTATTTCCTTCTATAGCCTGAAAAAGTGCAACGCCACAAACCCTTATAAACCCCAAAGACAAGCCATTTCGTTGTACCACTAAATCATGCCTCATTATTTTGCGCTTCTTTCTCGCCATACCACTGTTCATCTTCTTGCTTCTCTGCTACGTTTCTCAAGCAAACTTTAACAAAATTGTATTTCATCCTCAATGGCTGATCCACAAACTCAATCTAACGATTCCTTTAGCTTCGAAAATTTCGAAAAAATCCTCACTCAGCCATATGTAAACCCGAACTTCCTTACACCAGCCAATGCCGAACTTAATGAGTTCTATCTAGGTCCTTCATTTAACAACGCCAAAGCCGTCGAACAAGTGGCGGTGGGCCGGCTGTTCCCTTGTACTCGAGACCCTCCATTCCTGAACTCTTTGCCGCTGAGGCCGATTTGCGAAAAAGGTATTCGCACGTGGCCTAAATCTGACGTTGTTTTCCGTAGATGGCATGCTCGCCTTATGAGCCATAGTCCTACCAAGGCACGTTTTGATCGTGCTAGGATTTCTAATTTATTAGAAATCTCTCTTCAACCCCCAATTTTTGACCCAGCACTTTTTCCTATTGCTTTAAGTTTTTGGTCTTCTGAATATACTACTTTTGTTTTCCCTCTTGGTCCCATGTCCATTACTTAAAGGGATGTTGGGGCCCTGATAAATCTTCCACCTTTGGGCGACACCATTTTCCCTGGTATTTTAATTTTCGGTGTTGCCCCAAAATTTGATAAAATACTCACCGAGTCCTATTCAAGCCTGCAAGGCTGTTATAATCATTCAAGCGCTGAGTCTTCCCACAATGAGCATATGGCTTTTCTTCAGATTTGGCTTTATAAAAATATTCTGTGTGTGCCCAGTATAAAGCCTTCTATGAGCTATTTACCCATAGCCCATAAATTGGCGTGTGGTACGCCTTTGAATTTGTGTTCTTTCTTTTTGGCTACCCTCTATAGAGACGTGGCTTCTCTTCAATTTCAATTGAAGAATGGTGCATCTCCCACTGGTAGTGGGCTTCTTTGGTTCACTCAACTATAGTTGAGAGCCTATTTTCCATCACTTGGTGCTCTGTCCATGTCCTTTCGTTCTACCAGCTGCTATGGGCTAGCTATTGACGCATTGAGCCTTGTAAATATGTCCAGAAGGGACATTTTTTCATTCTTTTATACTTTAAATTCAATTCCTTCCTTTTTTTTCCTTTTCCTGCTCATTTAACTCCTGATTATGTGCAACCTCCATCTACCCTGGACAGTGCGAGCGCCTCTCTGCTCGTTTGGGTTCAGTTTTTGACTAGGAGGGAGTTGTTCCATGATATTTTAACTGGAACCAATGCCAAAGCTAGGGTTGAAATATACACTCCCCAATTTTTTGCTCACCAATTTGGTTTTAGCCAAACTTGGCCTGTTCCTCCTTGTTATTCAAAAAAATTGATAGACCACTTTCACACCATTAATAAGGTAGAGGCACAAGCTATAGATACTCCCAATATTCTTTTGATGAGTAACTTTTCATTAACCCCCTTCAATCCTAGTCGTGCCGTTTACCCCCTTTTTGAACAACTCTAGCTATCAGTGAAGCGCAAATTGTTTGCCACTGATGTCAATCGTGCTTTTCATTCACTGGATCAGCCAAACATTCCTTCCACTTCTCCTATTTTGGTCACCCCTGTGTCCATTAGGAATCTTCCCTCACCTGCTCGTGCTAAGCAATCTATTCGTTCCTCCACTTCTCTACCTGCCAGACCTACTGCAGCTAAGAGTGCCCCAAGCTGCAAACAGCCAGCTTCAGCATCTCCCATTTTGGAGAATGATGATGATGACACTCCTCTCATCATCAGAAGAAAAGTAATTGAATTCTGTTTACTCACAAGCATACCTTTCTATGTGCTAATGGTTTTCTTGAATTTCTCAGAAAAGTTCAGCCTCTCCTTTGAAGGCTTTGGTGTTGGCAGCTCCTGCTGGAGTTATTTCGTCCAAACCAGCTGATGAATGGACTACGTTTAAAAAGAACCCTTCAGTCCCGGAACCTTCATCACAACCAATGAACGAGCCAACTTCTTCCCAGGGCGCCGACCCCCCAAACGTCGAGCCAGAAGTAATACATTTTTTGATGTCTTACCTTTGCTTGTACTGTTGGTTCCTGATTTGTTGCTTCTTTAATCATGCAGAGGCTCCTATGGGTCTGCCCGTTATGGCAAAGTCTTCTCGCCTAGACAAGGGGAAGTCTCCACAGGTGGTGGAGCCAACTGGTGATATGCCACCTCCCAAAATTGCTGATGAGGTACCCTTTTACTTCACTTTTATTTTCACTTTGTTCATTATAGTGGAAACCTTCAATGTTGGCATTTTTCTTTGCAGGATGCTGATGAGATCGTGCATTCCATCCGGGACTTGTTCAATTCCTGGGGGCAAGTCAAAACGTCTCGCCCTACTTCAACCGGTCGTCCTTCTGCTTCTTCAGAGGAAGATATGAAGTTCCTTAAGCAATCGATATTTGAGTATGTATCTTCTATAGACATGAACATCGGTCAGGCTAGTGCTGCCAAACATAAGGATAAGCTTGAGCATTTGAGTGGGCGCAAGCACTGACACTTTCGTCGCTTAATATTTCTGCTGATTTTAAAGAGACGTTGAAAGTTGTCCATTCTGACATCTTCTCTTTGCTGGCCAAAAATGTTGAACTGAAGGCCAAGAGTACTCAATATTTTCGTGCTGCATCTGAAAGAGAGTCTTTGCTTCTGGAGATCAACAAAGCTGAAGATGAATTGAAAGAAATCTCTTCCGAAGTTATGATTGAAGACTCTTTGATGACCAACTTGGCTGCACAGATGAAGGAGCTTCAAGCAAGGATGGATGACTGCAAGGCGAGAATGGCTGCTAAAAAACATAATGCTTCCTAAGGAATTGAGCGAACCAAGTTTTTGGTCGAGCAGTACAAGAAGCTGGAGGTTGATGATGATTTTGTAGCTGAATTGAATGTCACTTTTTCTCAGCAGAGCGAGGATTGGGGGAGACTTAGGGAAAGAATTCGTTCGATCTGGGGCGAATTGTAATTAGAACATCTAATGCCTTAACTTTTCTTTTTGTAACTTCATATTGACTTTTCTCTTGTAACCTCGTACTGATAGCCATTGCCAATTTTGAATGTAACAGCAGCCATTGTCATTAATGAACAATTAATTTGTCTTCTTGTGTATTTATTGACATTTGTCCTTAATCGTCAACCCCCAAGTAGGTATTTCTGTCTCTTTTCCCAAGACTTTGGGCCGCTTGACTCCAATTACTAGGTACGAACGTGGCGGTTCATATTTTGTCTCTTCACTTTCATGCCCCTATAAATGCACGTATATCTCGCACTTTTCAATTTCATTTCCATTCTTTTCTTCAAAAACTAATTTGCTGCCATCGTTTGGCATCTCAATTATTGATCCAAAATTTTCGTCTTCCATAGAGATGGATTATTTGATCCACCCATTTTGCTGCCTGTTTTGATGTCACCTTTGGTATGGGAGATATAGGAAATATTTTTTGGCCAATAAAGTTCTTCCCATCGTCATCATGTTCTTTACAAGGAGTTCAATGATGGAAGGCAATTTTTGAGGATGCCTGTCAAGCAACCTTGCTTGCTGAGAGTGCTTCTCAGTCTCCTTGCCTGTTATTGCAGCGATGCATTTAGGTAGGCGATGTGAGGGTGCTTCTCTTCCCTCCTGCTTGTTGAGAGTGCTTCTCGGCCTCTTTGCTTGCCTTTGAAACAGTGCGATCAGGATGGCAACCAAGGCCAATTCACCCTCTTACTTGGTGATCGACCGAGAGATTAGTTTGCTCTCAATTGTAGCTTATAGAGCATTTAGTATTTTGTATCTTGAAACTTTGTAATGAACGTTTGATAGTAAAGGAATTTATTTAAACGTATTTCGCTCTGGCCTTTTTTATCTGCGATTGTTCAACGCGATTTGATTACGCTTTTATTTATTCACTTTCTCATAAGGAAGGAACATATTTTTTTAAATATTTGCCATTAATGAACCTCATGTGCTTGGTGGCACCTAAATCTTCCAAATGATAGGCTCCATTAGGCAACACACTATTTACTTTATATGGCCCTTCCCAATTGGGCGACCACTTGCCATATATTGGGTTTTTGCTATCCAAAGGAAGTATTGTTTTTCAAACCAATTCGCCCAGGCTAAATGACTTGGCTATAACTTTTTTATTATAAAACTTAGCCATCATTTGTTTTTGAACTTGCAATCTATCTAGGACGTCCAACTCCAATAAGTTCTGAACTAGTGATTCGGTATACTCATCATCACTTAACTTATGTTGTAAACACACTCAGATCGATTGTACGTTAATTTTCATAGGCAAAATGGCCTCCTGTCCATGAGTAAGTTGGAAAGGAGTAATTTTGGTACTTGACCGAGGCGACGTTCTATAAGCCCATAAGGCCTTGTTTAAATATTCGTGCCAATTTCTGGCATTTTCATCTATCATTTTCCTTATGATATTTTTTAAAATCTTATTAGAAAATTCTGCTTGTCCGTTGGATTGAGCGTAATATGGTGTGGAGTTTACTAATTTAACTCCAAACTCGCTCAAAAATTTATTCACTTGATCTCCATTTAAAGAAGTTCCGTGATCTACCATCAAAGTTTGTGGAATTCTAAATCTATAAATAATATGATCACGGATAAATTTTATGACACTCTTTTGGGTGATCTCCTTTAAAGGTATCGCTTCTACGCACTTAGTGAAAAAATCAGTTGCAACTATAACAAAGGTATGTTACTTAGACGATGGGGGGTATATCTTCCCTATTAAGTCTATCACCCAACCTTTGAACTGCCAAGGTTTGATGATAGGTGTCATCTCTCTTGCTGGCGCTCTTTGTATTGGACCATGTTTTGGCATGCTAAAAAACTCTTTGCATATTGAACACATGATTCTCCCATCTTGGGCAAAAAATACCCATTCCTAATAATTAATCATCTCATCCTTTGGCCAGTTTGATGAGCTCCACATATCCCTTCGTGCACCTCCGCCATGATTATTCTGGCTTCTTGCAAACTTACACATTTTAGCAATATACCATTAGAGCGTTTCTTAAATAACTCCTCATCTATCAGTGTATAGTTTAGCAAACGCAACTTCATTTTTCTATTATTTCCTTTATTTTGTTCTTTAAGGAACCTTTTAATCTTTGCCCTACAATCTATTGCATCTCCATCATGTATGCAATGAATTTCAATCATTCTCGTCCTTCTTTGGACTACGGGCAATATTACTCCATATTCATAAGTAGCTTTCCAATTTAAAACCTTTGAGTACCCTGAGGCCATCTGGGCCAACACATTTGCCACGTCATTATATATCATATTGACGCATTGAAGCTCTACTTGGTCGAATTCTTCCAACAACTCCTGGGCGATTTCATATTGACTTATAATGGAATCACTTTGGCATTTAAAATCACCAATCAATTAGTGAATTACCAATTGAGAATCGTCTCTAACAATCACATTCTTTATCCCCATATCTATCATTAATTCTAGGCCCACGATTAAGGCTTCATATTCGACTTGATTGTTGGTACACATCCTATCTAAAGTGAATGCGAACTTGTAACAAATCTCTAAAGGATTTATTAATGTTACTCCTACTTCTGCACCTTTAGAAGTTTTTGACCCATTGAAATATAAAACCCAAGGTTTTAATTCAAATGAATTGATTTCTAATTCAATTTCTTCAGACACGTCAAGGCATGGATGATCGGCCAGAAAGTTAGCCAAAGCTTGATTTTTGATTGCCTTTTGGGGTATGTATTGTATTTCGAATTCTGATAATGCTAACGTCCAAAGGCCTACCCTTTGGGGTAAAATGGGGCGAGAGAACATATACTTAACCAAATTTACTCTAGAAATTAAATAAATTGTTACTGGCCGTAAATAAGCCCTTAATTTTGTACACGTGAAATACAATGCAAGACATAATTTTTCAATGGCAGAGTAATTACATTCACATTTTGTTAACCATCTACTCAAGTAGTAAATTGCCCTTTCTTCACCAAATTGGTCTTCTTGCGCGATCATTCCAGCTATTGATTCTTGTTCAGCCGATATATATACTTTCATTGGCCGTCCTTGAATTGGTGACACCAACACTGGTGGACTTGATAAATATGTCTTTAGACTTTCAAAAACCCTTTGATGCTCTCCTTTCCAAATGAATTCGTCCTGATTTTTCAACTTTAAAAGTGGCGAAAAAGCTTTGGTTCGCCCTGCACAATTAGAAATAAAGCGTCTTAAAAAATTTACTTGGCCTAGAAACCTTTGCAATTCCTTTTTATTGCTAGGTGATTTGGCCTCTAAAATAGCCTTTACTTTATTTTTATCAAATTCAATCCCCCTTTTGTGTACTAAGAAACCAAGGAAATTTCCTGCATTAACGCCAAATGCACATTTCAAAAGGTTTAATTTTAGTTTATATTACCTCATTCGCTCAAATGAATATCTCAATTGTTCAAAATGGTCCTCTTCTTTAATGGATTTGACCACTATATCATCTACATACACCTCAACAAACTTGCCTGTCATATCATGAAAAATCAAGTTCATTGCCCTTTGATAAGTTGTTCCTGCATTTTTTAGGCCGAAGGGCATAACTACCCATTCAAAACATCCTAGAGATCTAGGGCATCTAAATGCAGTTTTGTGTATATCTTTCTCAGCTATATAAATTTGATTGTATCCCGAATACCCATCTATGAAGGAATATATTACGTATCCAGCAGTCGAATCTACTAAAGAATCTACCATAGGCATTGGATATTCATCCTTAGGTGTGGCTATATTTAAATTCCTAAAGTCTATGCACACCCTTAATTTACCATTCTTTTTTAGCACTGGCACGATATTGGACAACCAATTCACATATCTGACTGTTCTAATAAAGCCTACTTTTAATAATTGCTCTATTTCTTTCTTAATCTCCGGAAGTACATTAGGAGCAAAATGTCTAGGAGGTTGCTTATGATGCTTAAAATTTAGTTTGGTTGGCAATCTATGTTCTACTAAATCCCTATCTAAACCAGGCATATGTTCATATTCCCAAGCAAAACAACCCTTATACTCTTTTAATAAAGCGATTAATTTATCATTAACCTCTTGATCGAGCATCTGACTGATGAAGGTAGGGCGATCTTCCCCTTCATTGCCAATATTCACTTTAATCAGAGGGTCTTGTACTTGAGCGTATCCAGGCTTGGTGATCCCCATTACTTCATCATCCAATTCCGTTATATGCACTTCTTCTTCTAAACAATCCACCTTGTTGACTTCTCGGCCAATATTTTGTTCCAACTCGAGCACTGCCAATTTGTCTCTCAATGCTTTCAAGGCTGCTTCTTCTTTCGTCTTGTCCTTGCATTCTTTATTGAAAGTTATTAATTTGGCTTTGAAGGCCTGAATATCGACCATTTGCCTTTGTTGCTTACAACTCATTTAAAACTCCTTGATTACTCTTTTGCCAATTACTGGCTCTTCCAGGGTCATTATGTTTGGCCTCATCTGACCGATCACTTCAGTGAGTGCATCCACCGAAAACGGCTCTTCACTCTGTGTGATAATTTGAGTTTCTTCTCCATCTTGGACTACTCTGATAGGTCCATAATTTCCTTCGTACATGAACCTTTCTACTGAGTTTGCTTCTGCGACAAAAAGTCTATGATCGACCTGCATGACTTCTGCTTCACCTTTGTCATTCCAGAAAACCAGGCATTGATGGAGCGATGAGGGTATACAGCAACTTCCGTGTATCCAATCCCTTCCTAATAACACATTGTAACTAGTAGGACCATCTATTACAAAGAAAACTGTGGTCCTAGTAGTTGTCCCTATAGTTATGTCCAATGGCATAACCCCTTTAGTTGAAGTTGCTCCTCCATTGAAACTCGTAAGGACGACTTCTGTTGGAATCATATCGCTTTCTGTCTTTGTAAATTTCTTCATCATCCTAGATGGAATGGTGTTTATAGGTGCTCTATTGTCGACAAGCACTTTTGCCACAGGTATGCCGTTAACTAGAGCTTTAACGTACAATGGCCTCAAGTGTTTAGTTAACTTCATGGCTGGCTGCTTAAAAATAACCTTTTCAGCAGCATCTATTTCCACTTCCTGCTTGTCCTCTGTCGAGTTATCCTTTTGTGAGAAGTCAACGTGCAGCATGTCGTACTGAACTTCCGTTTCCTATATTTCCTTTTTACTGTTTTCTAATACTTCTTCTTCAGTTACCCAACCTGTGGGAGGAGGCATTATTCTTGGAGGTGATCCATACTTTTCAGAGCGGGAACTCTCTTTTTCCTTTTGGGCATCCCATACAGCACGTAATAATCGAAAGAACTCCTAAACGGCTCCCCCAACAAGTCCACTTCACGAACCCCCTCTCGATGTAGTTGTTTCAACAGAGTATTGTACGATACTCCTCTTTTTCTTCTTTCTGCTTTCAAATCAATTTCCTCTTCGATATCCATCATACCATCATCTCCTTCATCATCGTAGGCCCCTCTAGAAGTTTGGCCTTCTTCATATTCCAGCACGCATGCTTCTTCTTCGTTATCCTCCCCCTCTTCTTCTTCTTTCTTTTTATTCTTGAACTCATTGGCTAGCAAATAGTTATTAGCCATGACAGGAGGTAACGTACCGAACTGAATAGTAAGGGACTGATCTGGATATTCTCCATCTCTTCTGTCTCGCTCAAACTTTGACCTCCCAGAAGAACTTTTTGGAAATTCTTTCATCGATTCACCTGTACCGGTCTCTACACTGTCTTCGAGAATATTTTGATTGGCCACCTCGAGTAGCTTAAGCGCCTTAAGATGTGGCATTCCCTATTGTTGCCTCATCATTCGTCCATAGTTCCATTGAAAACGCCTTTGTTAGGTTCTAGTCATCTCGTTGAAGGGTATCGCCCTTCCTACATTATACTGGAATGAATACCATACATTTGGTTGGCGAGGCTGCGGCCTGAATATTCTCCCATTATTCACTGGCTTGAACTACCTCTCAAAAGGCGGTCCCCTATAGAACGATGTACCTCGCCCTCTACAAGGTTGAGCGTTTGGGAAAAAACTAGGGCGACGGTGATGCTGCCATATCCCTAGTTTCTCTGTATTCCCACTCACTTCTTTTTTACATCTTGCACACAGGACGTCTTCATCATTTTCAGGCTATTTCCCTTTAATACATTCAAAGACACTGGGATGTGGTCCAGGGTCCTCTTCCTCATCATCTATAACTGACTTGAATTTTGGCAACTTGTTTTTGAAACCAGTCGTCACGATGTTCACCCCAAGTGGCTGTGGAAAAAGGGTTTTCATCCACTGCCATCTTCCTCTTATCATTGAACGTAATTCGTCCTGATTCTATGGCATCCTGTAACACATGGCGAAAAACCAAACAGTTATTAGTCAAATGTGACCATACATTATACCACTTACAATATTTTTGACCCTTAACATGTTCAGGGTTTGACAATTTATGTTTATCGCTCAACTTTATCTGCTTATCCTTATATGGTTTATCAAATATGAGGTCAGCTTTGGTTACATCGAACGAGAATGTTCTAGCCTTTTTATTTTCATCTTTTATAGGCTCATCCTTACCCGACGGTCTAGGCTTAGCCATTATAGGACAAGTGTACGTGTCTCCTTTGATTAGTTTGGCCAAACACATTTTGGTTTGATCGTAATACTCATCATTAATGGTATGAACATCAAAATTTGGGTCTCTATAATAAGTCCATTTGCTAGAATTTTTCATTTGCTCTTCTTCTCTTATTAATCGTTCATACCTAATCACATTCGCGCTCAATTGCAAAAGATCGAGAAATTCCTTGTCTTGCAACTTCTTTTTCAAATCAAAGTTTAGACAACCTTGAGCGATTTTGACAAACTCCTTTTCGGGCAAAGGTACAAAACATTTACTTCTTGCTATCTTGAACCTTTGAAGGAAACCTTCTGCTCATTCATTTGACATTTGACGTAGATTCGTCAAATCGACCAAAGTAACTTCGGACTCAGTCTTATAAAACTGAGCGTGGAACAATTGCTCCAATTGTTGCCATTTTGAACAGAGTTCACTGGCAAATTGATGAACCAGTAGAAAGCTACTCCTGTTAATAAACTAGGGAACAGCCTCATTTTATGGTAACCAGTTACCTCACCACTTTGCAGCATGAATCACCCTATGTGTTCTCGAGTAGACACCTCTCCTAAACCGATAAATAGTGAGAATTCTGGCACTTTATACCCTCTAGGCCATGGATATACTTGATCTACCCAATCAGAATATGGCTTGTGTAAGTCGGCCTAATGATAGGACGTACCCCAAAAGCCATCTGATCCTGTACTATTTCCATAATTTGATTCCTCAACATAACGTTGGGGTCATATGGAATTCCTACATGTTGGTTGACGGGTTGATTTGCTAGGGGCCTGATATTTGGTCCTTGGTTGGCAACAAAGTTTCCATGATTTGGGTCATTGTTACCATTAGTCTGAATATTTATTCCATCATTAACACGTGGGGCATTATGTCAATTATTTAGGACATTGTCTCTTATGTTTAGGTTAGCCCCTAAGTTAGATGTACCATTGCCACTATTCTGATTTGGCATTACACCATCCCCTGATTTGAAGTAGAGAGACCAAAAGGTGGTTCTACCCTTTGATTTGGACTTAAGATTGGGGAATTATGTCCCACAATTGTCCTAATTTGAAAATGATTTGCAAGAGGCACAACTGGCTGACAAATTTGGCCTACCAACTTATTCATTATTTCGTTCAAAGTATTCAGTTGTTTGGCCATGTTGTCATAATGTGCATTCCCACTTTGGGTAAATCTTTATATATTATGAATATTTCGTAGATTTATCTGTTCAATGACATCCCGTGTGAGTTCTCCAAGTAATGCACGCATGTTTCGAGGACTCAACTCTGTCATTGGTTCGTAACGACTGTGACTGTTCTGACTTTGTCCATCTGTTCATGGAGAGCTATGCTGCTCCTCATATCGCTCGACCACAGACTGGACTCCTCCCTGACTTGCTTCCTTATCAGATTTCTGAGGCATATTGTTTCACCTTTTGTATCTTCAACACCAAACACCAATGTCCCACTGGGCGTGCCAAATTATTTCGCGCGGGTAGTCGCTAACAATTAAAAAGGGATCAGACGATTGCATAAGAAACAAACCTCTTGAGACAAAGTCCCAAAAATGGGTGTTTTATTGGTGATTAATTTACAATTGAAACTAAACAGAATGCCTCCAAGGGGCGCAAGCACACGAGTACTGAAAAGAAATGTTTAAGTCTAAATTAAAAAATTGAAATTACATATTCTCTGTTTGAGAGTGTTCGATTCGGGGGTCTCTCTGCTCTATGTCTTCTCTTCCTTTTATATTTCCTTGATGATTTTTTCGTGATCAACCGCTTAGAAACTGCTTGATTATATTACAACTACACACTTTCTTTATGGTGGCTAACTTGTCGTGGAACTGTCGTCTCTAACTGCTGCCACTACTCTTTGTCATTCAACCGTCTTCAACTGAACTCCTTGAATCGCGGAACGTGATAAGGTTACTCAATAACTGTTTCAATAACTGCACTTCTGGATAACCATAACATTCTTATGTTTGCTAAGGTCCTGGGCGATTCGAAGGTTTGGGCGAGAACAGGGTCATAGCTCTGGACGACTGTAAGGCACTTCATTTGCTCAGATTTTGGGCGTCTTGCAAGCTTGGGCGATGATGTTTCCGTGTTCGTAGGCTTCCACTGCATTCATTAATAATCCTATCTGGTCTTTATCCTGAATTGTCCAGTTGGACTTCATTCCTTGGGCTATTCGATTTGGGCTGCACTTTTAGTGTGTCAACACACATGCTAGTAAATGTGTTGTGATGACGATTAAGTTTTTGAGGTATAATTAATTGATTTATCGTTGGATTTATTCAGTACACTCTGTGCTTGTGGCTCGCGATTATATTCTGTGCACAATCGCTTGCTAACATGAAGAATGTTGAGAAATGAGAATGATCTCAAGCAGATCTCTATGGCCATGATGGAAGCTACAACTTTTCAAGAACTCGTTTACACTTGTGCATATGTAAATATATGCAGACATCAATTTTATGATCCATAGATGGTTTGAAAACTTTGGTCCCCTTGTTTTGGTTTCAGTTTAACAAGTATGACTCAAATATATGATTCATAGCTGCAACATTTGAGAATTTTAGATCCTCTCCCATTCGGGGGTGCTAGATTGATGATGGAAGAGGGGATTTTTCTTCTAAATTTTTGGGAAATACTACACAAATCTGGAACTGGGAACTTGTAACATTCTATATTTCTATCTCTCTACATGTTGCCGAATTCCCAATCTTAAGCCTTCAGCTCAATGTTCTTTCATTAGGAGTATTATGGGCTTACACTTGTGCATCTAGCATCTTTCATGCTGCTTTATCATTATAAGTTTCTTGAGGCCAACCAAGAGACAATTTTCGGTTAAAACTAACTGCTTGTTACTGGCATCAATGAACTTCCTATTGTTTTCAGCAATTATATCTTCAATGTAAAGCACTAGAATCACTAAAGAACCTCGAATCTTCTACACCACGGCTAGGTACTTCACGCATTATTGTAAGAACTAGCGTTTGAACCCCACGTGCACACTCACACATCTTCCAAATCCTCTTTAAGGAATGCAATTTTAACTTCCATTCAGTGCATTCTGGATCCTTATTCTTAACAATTGAATTTGGTAAAATAAGTCGGACCTAATTACAGACAGTGAGGCTGCTTGATAATCAATTCCCTCATTTTGGTGGAAGCCCTGGGCAATAAGATGAGTCTTTCAGCTTTATCCCTATTATTAGATCTAACAGTCTTAGATCTTCAAGATAGTTTACTGATCGTCTTACAGATGGGCTATCTCTTCTCATGCTTTATTCTATTTCTTACTAGCAGGTTTAGGCTCTTGGTCATCACTAGAAGCTTTCACAAAGACATTCCCTTTTTCTCAATTAAACAATATGAGATCCTAATATAGCTTTATTTGAATTCTTCTATACATAGTTCCACTTGAGCTCATTCGCTGTATCCATAACTCAGTAATTCACAGATGCTATGAAATAATATTTTGTTCCTTAACTAGTTGAGTAAGTGCAACAAGATTTATATCTTCCAGTTTTTATGGTTTGATACCTTCACAACATCACACTAGGAAAGTCCTCTTCTATCTGGCATCACATAACTGATTTTTATTATAATCTTTCATCCTCTCCACCAGCAGTAAGCACATAGCTCTTGCAAGGATAAGACCATATGATAAATATATGTTTTTATTTCTCTCCCTCTAATCCTTCATGTTCTCATGAAAAGGCCCGTGAATATTGCTGAACCACGTGGCTGCAAATTTATAAAATTAGGTTTTACATCGTTATATATTACTTTTTTTTTTTATAGGAAATGAATTATTAGAACATCGTTATATGTTACTCAAGGAGTGGAAGATACACATTTTAAGCGCATAATTGAAAATGGTTAAGAATATAGGCAACAGTTAATAGGGCATCTCCCCAACAAGAAATGCATATTTTTACCTGGCGTTTTCATTTTCCAAAACCACTCAAGGCTCCTGAGTTGTGGCTTCCATCTTGCAAGGTTCATCAGCCCTGCATGCTTGTTTTTTGAGTGCCTTTTTTTAAGGCTTATGCCCTTCACTTAGTGCGCCTCATGACATTAACATCAGGGTGCTTGAAGTGTTAGCTCCTTAGACTATGCTTTTTGGACTAATCTTTTGCCAACCTCAGCTTTTTGGTTTGTCTTAGCTAAGAAGTCATCAAAACACGTGAAGTGTATTTTCAGTTAAACACAGTCTAACCCATACAACGGGGAAGATATTTTAGAGAGGAGAACAAGCGAAGAGCTCATGCATGCCCTAGACTTTTGCTCCTTGCGACCCCAAGGAAAGTTGCAAATTTTTGGTCGCACATGAGACGTTTAATTCACTTATTTCGTTCCTTATTTGGGTGAAACTAGAAACAAATAGGGTTTGTTGCCTTTGGGTAGTTTGAA
>NC_036246.1:42726693-42732503 GCF_002742605.1 Olea europaea var. sylvestris
ATCACGAAATGGTGCCAGAACAAAATGAAAAGTGGCAACCTTTAATCCAAAACGGCTCCTAAGTTTCAAATTGAAAAATCAGCCAACGGCTATTTTTTAACACTATGCGTACGCATAGTATAAACCGTACGTACGCATAGTAGAAGCAAAATTTATTTTTGATTTTGCCAAAACACATCTCGCGTGCGCACAAAATTAAGCCTTTGCATACGCATAGGAAAACATCAAATTTTGCATTTTTCAATTTCTTTTGATTCTACCAATTCCACAATTGAGCCCAACAATAAGTCCATTATTATTCCATTGATTTTGAACAAATTTTCAACAATCCCCCACTTGTTTAAAATCAATACGATCACATATTAAAAAAGACGACACTTATGTATAAGGATTAGATATCTTTCGATTTGAATCTAACCATAGTGTAATTCAAACAATGTAAAGTCGGAATTAGAGGTAGCATTGAAGTTTTGAACCAATTATTCCTTGTGACAATACCGGTAAGAACACAAACATAAGTATCACGTATTCTCAAGTTCCTCAACTCGCTTAGCGCTTTTATGGCCTTGCGCTCATCCTATTCAATGAACTTTTAAGAGAGAAACTCCAACTCTCTATTGAGGTGGCACCACCATGAAGTTCATTTAGTTGAAGTTCTTCCAGTATCTTTGTTACTTTTAGAGATACTTGTATTTTAGCACTGAACTTCATTAAGAGTTTTAAGCTCAACCCTCACTTTAATAACAACCAGCATTATTTAATTAGGATAGGGTCATTGCGGTTTAAATAATGCTGCAACTATCCACATATCGAATGACTTGTTGTTACCCTTTGAACCTGTGGATTACCTTTTGAGTAATGACAAGTAGGATTGTCGTCATTGGTGGACCTTTTTAATTAAGGAGTTTCAACCCCATCCTATTCGAAGTAGACGTCACTAAATCTCTATTTAGTGCTTTAGTTAAAGGATCCGTTAAATTCTCAATTGACCTTACATTATTTAGGGAAATTATTTTATCTTTGATTAATTTCCTTACATAGTCATGTCTTAGACTCATATGTCTAGACTTTCCATTATATACTTCATTGTATGCTTTTGCTAATGTGGCTTGACTATCACACATGATATGTATTGAAGAAATATTCTTCGATCCTGATAAGTGTGTTTTTGCACACTTATTTAGATCACAAACATGACTTAATTACGAGCAAAATGATTGAATTGTGACTTAATTTCATTATATTTGTGAATTGTAGGGAACACCGATGAACATGGTGAAATTCATGAGAAAAGACGCGAAAAAGGACTAAAATAACACAAAGTGAAAGTTTAAGGACCAAGGAGCAATTACCCAGGAGTTGACCCGATGAACAAATCAAGAAATTGGTTGAACCAAATGCCAATTGATGATACCTTGGGATGATGGAATGGAAAGAGTGAAGAAAAGAGGCATAGAAGTGAAAGATTCAAGTAAATGGACTAAATTGAAGAGAATAGAAGTTGGAGTCTATCATGCGGCCGCATGGTAGAACTCTCGTGCGGCCGCATGAATGAATGCAGGGAATTTTTATCAAAACATGGAATAACTATGCGGCCGCAAGGATTAAAACCATGTGGTCGCATGGTAGTCTTTCCGATACGAAATTTTCTTTCCTTCTACGATTAAAACTCCTTTGGTAACCTAATATTCACGGGATATAAATATCAAAAAAGGGTCCAGAAATGACCAGAACGCATTGGGAGGCAGAAAAAGCACTTCTTGAAGAGGATTTAGAGCGCAAGATCGAAGATTGACTATTAGAATTTTAAGATTTCTTCAAGCTTTTATAATCCGGTGATGCTTATTACTCGAAATCTGATGTATTTTGTTATTTTAATCATGTTAGGCTAGATTTTCATGTGCTAAGAGATCGATGAACCATGTAATTTGAATTTTAATATCCTAGTTTTGCAATTTGATATTAAGACACATTTTTATTGTTTTGAATGATTTATATGCAATTAATGTTTCCGCAATTAAGGGCTCGTAATTGTGTGAATTTGGGTGATTTATTCTTACATTCGAGAGAATTGGAATAGATTTGACATAATATAAATCATCGTAGGGTCCGATAGGGAATAAAAATATACCGCTATACCCTACGTGAATCTTTAAGTGTTCATAAAATCGCATGCATTTTTACATATGCTCTTGTCATAGAAATATAGGCTGGTGGTATGTAGAAATATGTTTGATGCATCTCGAGAGAGAGTATTGGATAGACTTAGGAACACTGATTCGTCACAATTGAAGTGTGTTGTCATATTGTGAAACTAGGGTTTAAAGTGATAATTGCATGGGAAATCGTGATCCTAGTGTGTTTAATTTCTATTGATTATAACAATGTGCGTTCTCAACATTTAGTTTTATTCTAGAGTGTTAAAATATTGTTTTGAGTTTTAATTTCAATTCACTCATTAAATTTACGTAATTAGGGTTTCTTTTTTAAATTGGGGTTGTTTCTTTTTTAAATTGGGGTTTTACTTAGGTTCACATCCACTTTGGCAATCTAGTTTCGGTTAAGGCTACGTTAGATAAAATTTGAACTAATCAATCTCTATGGGACGACATTCGGACTCATTGAATCCACTTTATTACTTGTTAACGAACCGTACACTTGCGGTAGCTTAAAATCGAAAGAAAATAATTTCTCGAACAAGTTTTTGGCGTCGTTGCCGGGGATTGAGTTTAGTTTAATTTTATTTCTCGATGCACTAATTCGAACTTCAATTTTTATTTTGCTAGTATAATTTTGTTTTTATTTTTATTTTAGGTTATTATGCTTTATTTGTGTTTTAGTTATTTAAATTGTTTGAATCTCAGTGCTCGTACTGGTTTTAATTCTTAGATTTGCATGTCACGTTGCCTTCTGAGAGGGCGATTCCAAGGAAAACTCCAGGTTTGCTCATACTAGGTTTGATAAAAAGACCCAAATCCGATTCTTCTACACAGGATTACTTCCATACCACAAGAGCATGGTGGATTCAGCATCAGATGGCTCAATATCCACACGAACAGTTGATGGGGCATTAGAATTATTTAAGAGAATGGTTTCCACATCAGCCATGTGGTCTTCTGAGAGGGCGATTCCAAGGAAAACTCCAGGTGTCTACGAGGTGGATGCTTATTCAGCAATATCTGCAAAAATCGACTCTCTATATCACAAGGTGAAAAGCATATCACAAGCAGCATAAGCTAAGAAGGGCAATTGTGAGGAATGTGGAGTCGAACATAAAACGCCAGAATGCCCAATACTCATACAAGGAATTGAGCAAGAAGACTATGCACAGTGGAGACAACGCCAGCAATACAATCAATATGGAGAGACTTTCAATCCCAGTTGGAAGAAGCATCCTAACTTCTCTCAGAGCAACCAGAATCAGAATAAGCCACAGGGACAATTTCAACAAGAGAAGAGGCCTCAATTGGAGGATGTGATAGGAAAATTCATGGAGAAAGTCGAAGCTACACTTCAAAATCAAAATGCAGCCATCAAAAATTTGGAAACTCAGATAGGGCAGCTAGCCGTCGCATTGACTGGCAGAATGCCAGGTAACTTGCCAAGTAATACAGAAATCAATCCCAAAGAGCAAGCTAAAGCTATTACAACTCGAAGTGGAGTGCAATTACTAGAAATTCATGTCAAGAGACTAGGTGTGACTGTAGAGACATCCTCCTCTGCTGAAAATGAGACTGCTGTGAAAGAATCAACTCCAAACGAAAATTCAGAAAAATCACAGGATAAGGCTAAGGTCACAGTCAACCCATACGAGCCTCCGATTCCCTTTCCACAGCACTTGAAGAAGCAAAAAGTGGAGCAACAATGCAAAAAATTCCTAGAAGTCTTCAAAAAGCTCCATATCAACATCCCACTAGCCGAAACACTGTTTCAGATGCCTAGCTATGCGAAATTTCTCAAGGATATTATATCAAATAAACGCAAGCTGGAGGACCATGAGACAGTTATGCTTACGGAGGAATGTAGTGCCAGAATCCAGAATAAGCTCCCACCAAAACTGAAAGATCCAGGAAGTTTTACTGTTCCTTGCACAATCGGTGAAGTATATTTCAATAAAGCATCATGTGACCTCGGTACAAGTATTAATTTAATGCCTCTGTCTGTTTTTAGGAAACTCAGCTTAGGAGAAGCTAAAGTAACCACTGTGACACTTCAACTGGCAGACAGATCACTGACACACCCCAGAGGGATAATTGAAGACGTGATCATCAAGGTCGAAAAGTTCATATTCCCAACAGATTTTCTTATCTTGGACATGGAAGAAGACAAGGATGTCCCAATGATACTTGGCAGACCATTCTTGGCCACAGGAAGAGCGTTAATTGACGTTCAAAGGGGACAGTTGATTTTAAGATTGGGAGAGGAACAGATATCGTTCAATGTATTCAAGGCAATGAAACTACCAGCAAAATTAGACAGCTGTTACCAAGTTGACATTATTGACAAGGCAGTACAGGAAACATTCCTACTTCACGGCCCATCTGATGTATATNGGCAAAAGTTGGCTGACCAATTAATCACTGGTATATTGTCCATGAAAACTTCATATCCGATCACACTCCCTCGCAAGTTTTCCAGAAATTGAACCCGTCGATTCGAAATACAATGGTGAATAGTACCGCGACCAATCATCTTATCGTCCCCCTTTTCTTTTGCAACTCTCGAATTAATTAACAATGATAATGTACCACCAACCTCCCCACCATTGTTGGTATTAAAAATCCCTCTCCCTTTGTTGCCATCTACTCCTTCAAACCCATTATCATCGATTTCCCAGGCTAATTTTCCTATCTCGTCTAATATTAAGAGTGAAATTTGATGAGGGCTAATTATTCCCCTCTCCAAACAATCACTCAACAAATCGGGAATAACCACCACCACTTCGTAACGTCTAATCTGACCTGTGAGTTTTGTGGACTACAATCCAAGTTTAGTTCGCCTTTTGAAAATTGGGTTATTGGCTTTTACGACGGCAAGCGGTCCTAACTCAGCTGCCCAGTCGCCTACGTATCATTTTGGAGGGAGTTTGGAAAGTGATATTGTCTGGGAGCTTTGCGAAGGAATGAAATGGTCTAGAGTCCGCTTTTGGGCCATTTGATTTGAAGAGAAGCGCCAGGCCTGTTTCATGAAGTCACTGATGTCCTCTACCCTTTGGGCTAGCCCCCTAATAAGGTGCAATCCCTATGGTTGAATATGGTCCAGTTTCCAATCCAACTCTAAGAAATCCATTATTTTTCCATCATTCTTCTCCTGAATTGACCAATTCACAGAGATCCATTCCATGACCTGCTCAGATCTCTTCTCCTCCTCCGAAGGTGGTAATGATAAGATTCCAATTGATCTCCAATCTTTGGTGGTTGCCTCAGGTCAATCCTGATTTGCCTCTATTTACCCATATCTCATCAGATTGAGGTGGCAATTCAGATGCAGAGGTGGTTTCCGGCAAAGTAGCAGCCTGTGCATTCCCTTGTTGGAAATTAAGGGGTTGGAGAAGAAACAATAACAAAATTTTAGAAACAAAATGAACAGAAATCACGAAATACGCCAAGAACGAATTTGGGGCTAGAACACGGGATCATTGTCCTCAAACTATATTTGCCCCCTCTCGGGATTGAATGAGATGCTTAAGGGTTTTGGCAAGCGGTTTGTAGAATTATATCAAGCATTGTAAAGGATTTAACACCAAAGCACAAGTGTAATCCTCCAAAACTTTAAGAACACAAAGGAAGATCTTGAATATGAATGTAAAT
>NC_036246.1:42741712-42744994 GCF_002742605.1 Olea europaea var. sylvestris
ATAAAATTCTGTCTTTAATCTTCTGTTAATTTTACATTGAGGACAATGTATTAACTAAGTTTGGGTGGTGACATAATTTTAACTAGGTATCTATGTTCATCGGTATCTGTATTCTACAGTGTGTGCATGATGAGTGGAAAAAAAATTTCTATGCATTTTATTCAATTTTGCTTTAATTCTTTTCATGCATGCTTGTGTGAGCTTGATAACCTTGCCAGCTATGATGTTATAATTGGACTAGTTTAAACTGCAAAAACTTTAGATCTGGTGCAATTAGGCTAACTGATACTTGTTGGTGCAACACTTAACATTATCTGTACACACTATTCATGCTTTACATGTTGGGTGAATGAAAGGAGTTTGAGCACAAAATAGGAAAAGAATGATAACCTTCTATTGAATTAAATCGTAAACTGCCTTAAGACAGTTTGGTGATGGTTGAGCTATTATAGGGGATCATTGAGATGAGTGGAGGCTCCGTGCATGAATTTTATTGTGTGGATTGCCTAGACCAATGAGGTGAAGATTATGTGAAAATCTTAAATTAGGGGTTGGTTTTGGAAACTAAATGTCTAGAACAATAAGGGCATAAAATAAATTTGTGAGAACAATACACTTCTTTTCATGCCTTTATGACTCGAGCAAGTAAGCCTGTAAGGATATTTCAAAATCTGGTGCCCTAAGGTCAACTGGCTTGGGAGTCACCGACCTAAAACTCGCTAAAAGGGTCATATAGAAAGCAAGAGAGAAAGAGGTTAATAAAAACTCATTTGATCGAGCCTTTATAACTCAAGTGAATAAGCCTGCAAGCGTTTAAAACCTAGTGCCCTAAAGCCAACCGATTTGAGAGTCACCGCCTGAAGCTCGTTACATGGGTTATATAGAAAGTAAATGAGAAGATGATAATAAAAAAAAATAAAAATAAAATCAGAAAAATTAGAAAAAGAGAGAAAAACAAAAGAGAGACAAAAATATGAAGAAAAGCCCTTGGACATTTGGTTAAAGAAACTATACCTTTGAGGCGAGGCAAGTAACCTAGTTTAATCTTGAGTGTCGAAGCAATCAAACTTAGGAGAGCCTTCACTTGTGGAAATGTAAACTTCAAATCTAGGAAAGCCTTCACTTTTTGAAATGTAGACTTGTGATAGTAATGCTAAATCCAAACTACGAGAGGGTGAGGACTACAACTATATAAATTCCTAATCTTAAAACACAACCCTAGGATAATTGAGTAAAAAGAATAAGTTTGGGGGGGTTGTGTATCTCTCGAGAGTTGAGTAAAAAGAATAAGTTTGGGGGGTTGTGTATCTCTCGAGCGAGTAAGGATACAATTGACCACTCGAGGTCGGGACTCAAATCCATCATGAACCTAAGATGTTGGCATGAATTCACACACACACGTCAAGTACGCATTTAACAAGTGAAGGTTGATGTCATTTTTGCATTGATAAATTTTCATAAAGTCGAATACTTAGTCCAATCCTGAACCGCAGCAGGGTATTAAGCTACTATCTTGTTTGAGGATAAACAATAGTTCAAGTTTGGGGGGTTTGATAAGTGTGTTTTTGCACACTTATTTAGGTCACAAACATGACTTAATTACGAGCAAAATGATTGAATTGTGACTTAATTTCGTTACATTTGTGAATAGGGAACACCGATAAACATGGTGAAATTTATGAGAAAAGACGCGAAAATTGACTAAAATGACACAAAGTGAAAGTTCAAGGACCAATGTGCAATTACCCAAAAGTTGACCCGATGAACAAATCAAGAAATTGGTTGAACCAAATGCCAATTGATGATGCATTGGGATGATGGAATGGAAAGAGTGAAGAAAAGAGGCCTAGAAGTGAAAGATTCAAGTAAAGGGACTAAATTGAAGAGAATAGAAGTTGGAGTCTGCCATGCGGCAGCATGGTAGAACTCTCGTGCGGCCGCACGGATTAAAACAATGCGGTCACATGGTAGTCTTTCCGATACGAAATTTTCTTTCCTTATACGATTAAAACTCCTTTGGTAACCTAATATTCATGGGATATAAATATCAAAAAAAGGTCCAGAAACGACCAGAACACATTGGGAGGCAGAAAAACACTTCTTGAAGAGGATTTGGAGCGCAAGAACGAAGATTGGCTATTAGAATTTCAAGATTTCTTCAAGCCTTTATAATCCGGTGATGCTTATTACTCAAAATTTGATGTATTTTGTTATTTTAATCATGCTAAGCTAGATTTTCATGTGCTAGGAGATCGATGAATCATGTAATTTGAATTTTAATATCCTAGTTTTGCAATTTGATATTAAGACACATTTTTATTGTTTTGAATGATTTATATGCAATTAATGTTTCTGCAATGAAGGGCTCGTAATTGTGTGAATTTGGGTGATTTATTCTTACATTCGAGAGAATTGGAATAGATTTGACATAATATAAATTATCNAAGGGCTCGTAATTGTGTGAATTTGGGTGATTTATTCTTACATTCGAGAGAATTGGAATAGATTTGACATAATATAAATTATCGTAGGGTCCGATAGGAGATAGAAATATACTGCTATGCCCTACGTGAATCTTTAAGTGTTCATAAAACTGCGTGCATTTTTACATATACTCTTGTCATAGAAATATAGGCCGGTGGTATGTAGAAATAGGTTTGATGCATCTCGAGAGAGAGTATTGGATAGACTTAGGAACATTGATTCGTCAGAATGGAAGTGTGTTGTCATATTGTGAAATTAGGATTTAAAGTGATAATCGCATGAGAAATCGTGATCCTAGTGTGTTTAATTTCTATTGATTATAACAATGTGCGTTCTCAACATTTAGTTTTATTTTAGAGTGTTAAAATATTGTTTTGAGTTTTAATTTCAAATCACTCATTAAATTTACGTAATTAGGGTTTCTTTTTGAAATTAGGGTTTTACTTAGGTTCACAACCACTTTGGCAATCCAGTTTCGATTAAGGCTACATTAGATAAAATTTAAACTAATCAATCTCTGTGGGACGACATTCGGACTCATTGAATCCACTTTATTACTTGTTAACGAACCGTACACTTACGATAGTTTAAAATCGATAGAAAATAATTTCGCGAACAGATCCCAAAGGTATTTCATAAAAGAGATCCTTAAGCCACTCAGCCTCTTTCCTGGTATCCGATAGTGCTACAAATTCAAATTCCATGGTCGAGTGTCTTATGCACGTTTGTTTCTTTGATTTCCAAAAAATAGCACCTCCTCCTAGAGTGAATGCCCAACCTGATGTGGATTTGCTTTCA
>NC_036246.1:42753746-42755817 GCF_002742605.1 Olea europaea var. sylvestris
TCCTATCATCAGTTTAATATATATTAATTTCTCTTTCAACTTAAACTTTCATTGCTATGTACATCGTTACCACTTATATACAAATACAAGCACAGACTCAAGTTGGAGAATCCATTAAAAAGCCAAGAAATGGCAATGGCAGTTATTGGCAAGAGACCACATGTATTGGCTGTGCCATTCCCAGCTCAAGGGCATGTCATGCCACTCATGAAATTGTCTCAGAAAATTGCGAATTGTGGGATTAAGGTTACATTCGTTAACACAGAATACGTACACGCAAAAGTACTTGCTGCAAAGTCCGAGGATGAGGAGCAAAGAGGGATAGAACTAACCTCGATTCCTGATGGATTGATGCCTGAAGATGATAGAGAGAATGCTTTTATCATCACAGAAAGTCTTGTAAGAACGATGCCTGGCTATTTGACAGACTTGGTCGAGAAGATCAACTGGGAAAATGAGGATCAAAAGATTAGTTGTATCATAGCTGATATCGCTATTGGGTGGATTCTTGATGTAGCCAAAATGATGGGAGCTGAACCAGTAGCTTTCCTTCCTGCTGCGGCAGCTGGCATGGCCCTGATACTTCACATTCCAAAGCTTATTGAAGCAGGAAATCTTGATATAAATGGTAAAATTAAATTCAGAGATTTCCGTGTTTTTATTTTGATTAGATACTCCTACAATCCACATTCATAGACATGTAACGATTTGCTTGCTTCAGGATCAATGATGCAAAGTGAATTGATCGACCTCGGTGATGAGATACCTCCCTGGAAAAGAAATGAACTGTCCTGGAGCTTCTCGAGTGACCTCAAGACTCAAAAGATCTTCTTTGAGTGTTGTCTGACTGCCGAAGAAACAGCACATCAAGCTAAGTTGCTGCTATCCAATACTTCTCTTGAAATTGAATCATCAGCTTGTAAATTGATTCCCAAAATCTGCCCTGTTGGACCATTACTTAGTAGTAATAACTCAAACTCTTCAGCCAGTGGTGGTAGCTTTTGGGTGGAGGACACAACTTGTCTAAGCTGGTTGGATAACCAACCAGTTGGTTCAGTGATTTATGTTTCATTCGGCAGCATAGCCATTTTCACTCAGGATCAATTATATGAACTTGCTTTAGGCCTTGAACATTCAGGCAGACCCTTTCTATGGGTGGTTAGATCAAATCTTGCCAATGGATCGCCGGCTGAGTACCCAAATGGCTTCCAGGAAAGAGTGGCCAACCGGGCAAAAATCGTAGAATGGGCACCTCAAGAAAAGGTGTTGGCTCATTCTTCTGTTGGGTGTTTTTTAAGCCATTGCGGATGGAACTCAACCATGGAGGGCTTAAGCATGGGGGTCCCTTTCTTGTGTTGGCCTTACTTTGCAGATCAATTCCATAACCAGAATTATATTTGTGATTTGTGGAAGATTGGTTTGAGACTCAACCCTGATGAGAATGGACTCAGATCAAGTCATGAAATTAAGACCAGAATAGCGATGTTGTTTTCTGATCACAGTATTAAAGAAAATTCTTTGAAAGTGAAGGAAATGTCTCTCGAGAGTGTCAATGAATCGGGATCTTCTTTTCAGAATTTCGAAACATTTATTAATCATCTGAAAAAATGAAGATGATTCTGTTGTATTTGGTTTTATTTCTGTATTTCTTCAATGACCAGATTAAATAGTCCTGTCGCATGAGATTGTGATCCACCATCCATCACAACTACAATTATTGTATAATATGTCTCTCAACTTTCCTTCATAATAATTAGACCTAGAATTACCATTCATGATATATTAAACAAGCCATTGGATGGCAATAGGCATGATTAAGACCCTTTTGGCAGCGTTTCTACTCAAGTGAGTTTCCTTTAAAAGCTCTTTTAGTCAGATAAAACACTGAAAATTATCCAAATAGTTCTGAAAGCAACTTTGCCAAATGGGCCTAAGAATGAGAGACAAATGTTAAAATATTAGTCCTCCTGTTCATGCACTAAATGTTGTCCATTTCAAATGGAAAATCACAAAAAGCACAAGACTTTGACTTTTCATTGAAGCCGTGCTATTATTATAATCCCTCACACAC
>NC_036246.1:42755917-42769211 GCF_002742605.1 Olea europaea var. sylvestris
AGGAAAAAGTAGCACTAAAAACTGGATTTCGGACAAAACGAATTTTTCTATTTGCAGCCTATTCTATTTATATCTCAGCCATGTGTTGGCAAGCAATATAAGAAAAACAGCATCCACCTTTTGCATTTTAGAGTGACTACTTTTCCAAAATTGTTCCTAGCCACCGTAGACTTTTTTACCTGGTGAACTTTTGATCCTTCTATATTTTACAGCTCAGGCAGCAAAAATTTTGGTAGATATTATGAGATATTCAATACAATGAATTGGAAATGACAACAAATAGTTTCCGTCACGTACCTCTCCTATAATCCTATTCAATCCAACATATCGAACATGCTTTCGTTGTTCTTCCACACCCTTGAGAGAAGGAAAGAATAACCTTGAAAACAGGATTTTGAACAAATGAATTCTTGTTGTTTCGGCCTATTGGATCAAGCCATTTTAGGAGCAGTTCTTCATATATGGAATCAATTGGAAGGCATTTGCTCCCTGTTTGATGTGGTACATTTTCCATAGAATTTTTTTTTTTTTTTGTTTTCCACCTTTCGGTAGTGTTTGGTGTGTAAAATTTTCTATCCATTTTCCACCCCCACGTTATGCACTTTCCATCAATTGGTGGAAAATCAAGTTCTCAACCCTTTTTTTAATAATAATAATAATTTTTTTTTTGGTGCAATGAAAACAAATTTCATTCACAATTGTAAAAAAATCTATCCATTTAATTGGCAATCTTCATGAAATACAAAGTCAAACGAACACCAAAATATTCAAAATTTCAACATTTTTCAGGTGAAATATTATACCAATCAAACACATTTACTTGACAACTCCCAATAAAACAAGTTATAGGCAATTTAATTACCTGAAATTCGTTTTCTTTCCACCCAAATTCCATTTTTGCAATTAAACGAGCCCTTAGTCCCCATTTGTGGGAATGAAAAGAAGTGGAATAGTGTTTTTCTTTTAAAAGTGAATGGTTGAAAAAGAAAGAAATTTTTTTGATTTACGTGTAATATTATTTTATGAAAGATTGTGTGATTGAAAATATGAGAGATAAAAATAAAATGAAAATTAATGGGGGCCAAACGAAGGCTTAATCTTGTTCAGTGCATCGTACCAGACATGCCTTCAATGTTCTCCTACGTCCTTAAGAGAAGGATAACCAAGAAAATAGAGTCAGAGAAATAAAATTCTTTTATTTGCTGCCTATTTGATTTGAACGTTGCCGTGCTGTTTGAACCTGCGTAGAATAGACACAGCAAGGGGTGGGAGGGGGATTTTTTGGACATTTTTTTATCACTACATGGGTCCCACATGTGAGATTTCTGAAAAAAATCTGCGAAACATTTTCTATACAAACAACATTTTTGATTTGATTTACATGCAAGCCATATGTTGGCATGACCATTATTTAAGAACAACCGCATTCCCTTTTGCATCTTAGAGAGGAGCACTTATTCAAATATGTTAGTAGCCACTACCGACTTTACGGTACAAGAATTTCTATTTAAAAAACCTTAATAACTCTACCTACCATGGGAATCATTTTCTCCCACGATCCACTATTTTTTTTAATCATTTCTACATTTTTACAATTATGCCGGCATAATTTTTGGTAACTACGAAAGTGACGATTTCTAGCAGATACTCACATTGAGATAAGATAACCAACCTCTTGCATTGCACATTAGTTCAAGCATATTGTTGTTGAAGAAGAAGACAATGTCCTTGACATGCGGGAAACTGATCTTCCACTTCTTTCACACACTTTCACTAGATGTCCTATTCGACCAGGTTATCTCGACTTCAAGTGTTCGAGAAGAGCCATCATTGTCGCTATTGTGGCTAAGGCTGAAAATATCGCTGTAATTTCCTTCATTTATAATTTTGTCCATTGGAATTGCGACTCTCCCAAGAGTAGCCTGAAAAAAAAGGGGCAATCTGCATAGTCAAAAACTAAGAGAACATATGAATAATAGCGTCAACTCTGTTATGAGTGTTGGAAAATAAGTTATCAAACTTTCAATAGAATCTTAAAAATTCAATTTTCATTTTTTAATTTTAAGATTTCAGTTTTAGTTTTCTTTTAATTTTTCAGTTTTTGTCTTAATTTTAGATTCAATACAAAAGATTAAAACTCATTATTATATTTGTAACCTATGTTGAATTTTATTAATAAGATGGTTGACTTTTCTACTATAAAAAAGGGTGGATTTCACATTCTTTGACGCACAACAAATCAAATACAAAAGATACTCTCTACTCTCTAATCATTTTATACTATATTTCTATAGTTTGTCGCAATTGGATGTGAGGCTTGTTTTTTATCTCCCTATGATTGTGCCCATAGAAGGAGAGTTATTTTGGAATCGCTTAGTGTCGATAGGACTCGCACGAAAGGGAGGCAACACGACTTTAGGACAATATCCTCGACGTAACTCTCAATGCTTGCTTTTCTAACCCTTTTCTTATTTTATATTATTTTTGAATTATATTTATGTATTTAATTGATTATTCTAATTGATAAATTTTTACACACAACTAATTTTCCCAACAATAAGTTCATTACCAAACCACGGTAAGTTCTATGTCCAAGTATTCAAGTATGATCACAAGCAAGTATCAAAACATTAAAATGAATGTAATATAGCAGAATAACATTTACCTTCTTGAATGTATTTTTGCTTTTACATGATATATTTAAATTTTGCCCCTTTGGTGGTACATCGAACGCCCATTTGAATCCTTCATTCCATTCTGGAGAGTTAGTATGGTACACAACCTGATAAGAGATATATAATGAGGATTATGAGCAGATGAATTCCGATGGCACGGCTAGGTTTAATTCATTTTATCTCATATTAATAGTTGCCAGATGAAATCAGGAAGGTAAATGTCCTAAGAACTCTTAGCAGTAGTTCTTGGCTCTTAAGACTTACCGTCCCAAAAGAAACGATCTATAACAGAAAAGTAAATGTAAACTACCAAGGGGGGATATACTATTATTGAGCATTCAATCCACTTCTTGCATAACATAACGATTGCCGCAGAACGTAGAGCATGTTTGGCTAAGCTTGAAAGAAATAAAGGTTATTTTGTTTTCAAACATGTTTGTATAAGCTACTTTTACGTATTGTCAAAGACCCAAAAAAATTTATTTTTTTTAAAACATATTAACTTAATATTATGTCAGCTTTTTAAGCTTACTAAAACGTGATCTACGTTAATAAGTTAACCATCACATTGATAAAATGACAATTCGTTACCGTAGTTTGCTTGGCAGAACCATTGGATATTGTCAATCGACAAAAAGGATTCGTGCCTCCCATTACGCGCTTCAGATTATTGGCACGCTTAACCATGACTGTCAAACAACCAGGTAAACAACGCAACAGGCTCTCAGCTCGATCTTGAAAACTTGCTGGGCAAGTTTTTGAAAGAAGTTGCAGAGTCGGAATGGCTTCGGCCACTATCATTGCTTGGGATTTCGACACACCAGTCAGAACAGCCGGCCAAGATTGTTTCAACAAGCATAAAATGGTCAGTACAGAATCCTGGACGGTCTCACTGCCAGATTTAAGCGCTGCTATTAAATGTGGAATGCACAGTGTTGCTGCTTCCGATGAGTGGAGCTTCTGAAAATTGACAAATATAACTTGCATCGTTCTCAAAATCTCTTCGTTAACAGTGGCTGTTGACAACAATTCTCTCTCTAGAGCAGCTGCATATTAACATTTTAAGAAGATCTTTAGAGTAAACTTTTTAAATGCACCATAATCATGAAGAAATTAGAAGATTTACCAATACTCTGAAAGCAGAAGGCACCAAATATGATTTATAATCCCTCGAAAATGTAAAATTACGTTTTGAGTAATGGAAAGGCTTGAGCTTGAATTCTGCAAATTATACAAGGGCCAACTGAACTTGAAGAGTCATGGGACAAGTGCAGACACATCTATGAAAAATTGAGAATATTTCAAGATGGGGTAGATAGTTTACTTGGTTATTCAAGACATTAAGGCATACTCAATCTAGTTTCGAAAATGTATAATTGTACTTTGAGATAGGCTCGAGCTTGCATTTTACAAATTAGAGGACAGACAATCTGAATTGGAAGATTCATGAGACAATGGACAAATGTGTTCATAAAAAATAGAGAACTATCCAAGATGGGCTAGATGTTTCCAACAATGTTATTCAAATCCATTGATAATAAGAGGCATATTAATTAAAAATTTGTGCTTTTACGGGAGTCAGAGTTGGGAAATAAACACCAAGAACCAAAGGAGAAAAAATATTTGAAATACTTGCCTGTCAAAGAACTGATGAGCTCATTGGATACATGCTCTTGAAGTGCGTGACTAGAAAATATATATTTGACGAGCAATGCCGCCTGTCCCGCAGTATCTGAATTAGGGGACAGTAGCAGTTCTTGAATAACCACTGCACCACCTGCTTCAGCAACAAATCTCCTATTGGTTCTGCTGTGCATGACAAAGTTTTGCAATGCACAAACTGCAACCATTTTCATTTGTTCTGTCGTCTTATCTTCAAGCAGGCTTATTAGCGCTCGGCAAGCAGAAACAGAATCATTCGATCTTGCAAGCCCTTCATGATGAGAGAGGCCGCCAAGAGAAAGAGCTGCAAAAAGCTTACCAGTTTGCGATGTGGTTTCTGGGTCAAGCAAATACTGAGCTAGAGGTGCAATTGCCTTTTTAGAAACCTTCATTTTTTGTACACGTGTATTATTACATAAAATTTCCAGTAGTCTCCCTGCTGCTTCTTCACTTTGGTGAGATCTTAGTAAATCTAATAGTGCATCAATGGCACCAGCTTCAGCCATCAATTCGGCACTTGAAGCATCACTTTTTTCTTGAACAATCAGTGCATTTAGTGCAAGTGTGAAGGTCCCCTCAGAAGTTGAATGCAAGATCCTTACAAGAACCTCAATGGGAACTTTGAAATAGTAATCAGCATTAAATTGTAGGACATTACAGAGGACTACTGCAGCCAATTCCCATAAAGCATCTGATGGTCGAGGATTGTCTTGCAAGATAACCCTTGAAAGCTCAAGAATACCACCAGCATCAGCAACTGCCTCTGGCCAGCTTAAGGAGATATTTTCCAATGCCTTTACTGCAGTTTCTTGTAAATTCAAGATGCCAATTCCGGCAAGCTGAACAAGAGGGATAGTTGCGTTCATTGTTTTTATATCCTGCTTAAAATCTTCTTGTTCGAGCAGGTGAGACAGCAAATCTGTACTAAGCTGCTGGATGTCTTGTGAAGGGGATTCAAGAAATGGAATTAAATACTCGACGACTTGTGTAGGTGTAAGTTCCAAAGTAGCAAGGTTTTGTGGTTTCTCCAAAATGTTAACGAGTGCTTGTAGGGCACTATGCTGTCCCCACTGATCAAAATCTGTCTGAAGTAGAACCGTAAAGAGAGGTTCCACAATCTTTACAGCAGCAGAGCTTATTGAAATTGCACTACTATTTGTCAGGATGCGGAAGAGTTCTGCTATTGTGGAGAACAATGAATATGGAGCAGTCAGGAGTAGCTCAAGACAAGAATCTATGACGCCTGCATTGACCATATCCAACTTGCGAGAAGTTCGGTCTCTCCCGAATTTAATAAGGCAAGATATGCTTGCTTCAATAAGCCGAAAATTTGATCCAGAAACGAGGCTAACAAGAAGACCAACAACATCATGAGCTGATGCAAGGTCTACATGTTCTCTGTCATCCAATAATCTCTCAAAAGCAGTAAGACCAGATTCCACTGCCGACTCTTGATTGGACTGAATCAACAATAGAAGGTGTTCTATACATTCAGAGGCAATTGGCATCCCCCTGACTCTTGGATTATCAAAAAGCACAGAGCATAGTACTGCAGCGTCACTCTTCAATTTCAAAGAAGCAGAAGATGATAGAAGTCTAAGTAAACTCTCGAGAGGATTGCCTTCCACCTCAGCCAGCAGAGCTTCGTTTGCTTCATTTTCTGAAGTCAGCTTAATCAAAGCACTAATGGCGACCTGCTGTTCATGCTCCAAAGCAGAATTAAGCATATCAACCAAAGGCTGAATTGCCTGCATAGATGCTTCAGAATCCCTGATGCTCTCGGCATCAAAAAGTTCATCTAAGGCCAAAGCTGCACTTAATCTTGCGCTTCTTGATCCCAAGTGAAGAACAGCAATGAGTTGATTCATGCAGCTAACTGCAGCTTCATATAGAAGAAGATCTGAATTTCCAAACAATATTCTCAACAGTTCGCATATAGTTGCTTCAGTTGAGTCTTTTGGACTCAAAGACAAGTATTTGCTTAGAGCATCCAGTGCTCCAGCTTCAGCAATGAGTAATTTATTAGTATCACCAACATTTGCAATTTGAATCAAGATTTGGACAGCAAATGGTGGGGCTCCTGGTCTCTCTGGAATTGGCCTCAACAAATTGACGAGCAAAGGTATTGTCTCGTGAGCTATGGAATTAAGTCTAGCATCTTCAGTTTGAAAAAGGCATTCCAGAACTACTTGACCCGGGTTTTTTACTAAAGAAAATTCTTCTGATATGTCAATAAGGTTTTGCATATCTGATTCTACATTTCCACTTAGTGTTATTAAACCAGAAACTGCATCCAAGTTTGCAATAGCAAGATTTGTTCCCTTGTCTCCATGGCTAACAATACTAGCGATTGCCTGGGCAGCAAAGAATTTATTGATCATTTCGTCAGACTTCAGCAGGAGAGAAAGTGTGGGTATAAAGTTCATGGCTGTAGGAGAGCAGACAATACTGGCATCCTGGAATAATATAGCCACGAGAAGAGCACTAATCCATGTGCTCTCTGTATCCTCATAATCTACCTGTAGAAATGTATTTTCTTTCAGCAACAAAATGTAATGGTAGCAAAGAATGAAGATGCTCACAAAAAAGTAAATTATTTCTAGTTCCTAGAGAGGCCGCTCCGTTTACATGTCTTGAAATATTATAATAAAGAAGCTCATTTACTTATCAATAAAGTAAAAGAAAAACAGAGACAAAATCAATATACATTTGTTAGATAGTTACTTGAAAAAACAGCCAGAGAAAATTAAAAGGAAACATAAAGAAGTAAAACGGTAGCAGCCAACAAGTTGTATGCCTGACCTGGTCGTTCGAAGTATGTTTTGCAAGATTGTCTGAAAGAACTTCCAGAACCTCAGCTTCCATTACGATGAATTTGCTCTTTGAATGAAATGCAGAAATTATTGACAGCAACCACATGGCAACAGTACTTCCCAAGACAGTTACTGGATCCTGAACTTTAATACCTCTAGGAGTTTTGACTTCAATTTGAAGAGAAGAACAAGTAGAATTTTGTTTTGTCATGTCTACTAATGCACGTATAAGAGGTTCCAAGGATCCAGAGGCCTTGAGTGCATCCATTGACTGAATTTTATGGTCTTTGGCGGCGCATATTATCAATGTTGTTCCTCCAACTTTTACTTCTCCACTGCTAGAATTCATAATTCTATTAGCCAATGCAGCAATAGATCTTGAGTATGAGATCAAAAGATCAGCTAGAACTCGTGGTTGAACCCCACAAAGCCTACACAAAATTTCTATTGCTTTATCTTGCACCAAGGGAGGTCCGTCACATAGGCACTGCACCAGAGGCTCTAAACTAGACGGGACTTCAGCAAGAATAGAGCATAGTTGGTATGTGGAGTTTATTCCATAATTCATCCGAGAGAATAGTGCAACAATTTCTAAAGTATGAGCAACATCATTTCCATCCATATCCATTGCATTTAAGGAATCGAGAATAGCAAGAACTGCAAATTGACACTGAGCACTTCCCGAAAATATATTGCCTGCTGGGAAATGCTTCAAGAGTTGGTGAAGAGCACGGGATGCACTCTTCTTACCTTGCAGAGATCCTTTTCCCAGAATTCTTGTTATTGCTGAAACAATATCTTCCCCCAATGCATCTGAAGCTATTTGTGGATCCAACAGCATATTAGCCAAGGCAGCCATAGCTACCTCTGCCGAATCGATGGATGATGTCTTGGCCAACTTAATTAACTGTTTGTAATCACCTTCTGCATAAGAAATTTTATTTTTCGACTTAGACTTGGTAGGACGAGCAGCAATAACTTGAGTTTTGCCAGTTAAAAGTTCTATACATGGATTGACAACTTCATCAGTCGCCAGGCTATCACAGATATCATGGCGTTTACTGAATAGATCAGCTAAGATAGAAGCTGCATGCTCTTGAGTCTTCTTGTTCGAGGAATTGAGAACCTGGACGAGAGACCTTAGCCCCTTATTAGCAGCAGCTCCCTTATGCACTAGATCACTATCTGATGCGATTGAAAGTACATGACCCAGAACTTTAATTATGTGGGCCTTGGATCTTGGAATGTCTCCCAAGAGCAAAGCTAGTAATTGATTGATGGTCGCTGAATCAGCCTTTCGGATGAGCTTTATCAGAGCCTTAACTGAGGCTTCCTGTCCCTTTGGTCCACCATCTTTTAGAATCCCCAAAAATGCTGAGATGGCTCCAGCACTTTCAACACAGGCACGAATATCTTCACTGTGACAGCACAAATTCCATAGCATAACTGCCGCATCTTCCTTCGCCTTCTGTGATCCCGCTTCTAATATTTGGACAAGTGGCGGGATTCCACCAGCTGCAGTAATTGCCCACTTGCTATCATCATTTTGTTCAGTTAGAATTGCAAGCATTTCAACTGCATACTGTTGATGTTTTTGATCGCATAACCCCAATGATGAGATAAGTAATTGAATTCCTTCTCTCTTTCCTATGGCTTCCCAAACACCTAATGATTCAGTGCATAAGCGTATAAGAGCAAGTATCAAATATTCTTGCGCATCACCTGCAGCCATTGTTACAAGCCCAACAAGCACCCTCTTAGATTCCGATTGACCAACTGTAACTGATAGGTGGGCATTGCCATAGAGGTTCCCCAAAGCCTTAAACAGACACTCCTGAAACAGCTTATTATCCCTAGGTTTTAGAAGCATCGCCAGAATGCTTTCAATTTTTGTTGAGTCAAATGGTTCCTCGTCAGCACTCTGCTCAAAGACCATTAGGCAATAAGACAGGGCTAGGATAATATCAGGAACTGGAGCAGCTAACCTTGGGGACTGAGAAAGCTCCCCGAGATGGAGAATTAATGCAGACATCCCACCGTATATATTTGCTAATGCTCGTGTTGCATGCTGCTGAAGAGCCAGTCCTACCTCTCCCTGCATACCTTCCTTGGAAGGAGCAATCACAGCTCGTATAAGCACCAGGACGCCCCCTGCATCAACAACGGCTTTCTTAGCATCGGTTGATTTAAAAGAAAGCGCCTCCAAGGCTTCAGCAGCGCTTGCTAGAACAGAAACATCCTTTTCTTGATCCAATAGTCCGAGCAAAGCTTTGATTGCCCCAGAATCAATTATTTTTGGAATACCATCAGGGAAAGCCAACATAAGACGGGCTAAGAGAGCTGCAGCATTGGATTTAGTAGCAACATTTTCAGAAGAAAGAAGGCGAACAATGATATCTACTCCACCATCATCGAGAGTTGCTTGCCAATACCCATCTTTGTCTCCACAAAGATTTCTCAATGCCCCAGTGACAAACCCTTCTACCACTTTGTCCGTCTTGTTTTCCTGATCTAACTGTCTCCATAAGGCCGGAACCACACCTTCTGTAACAAATATTTTTGTGCCCACATTATCATCCGAAAGTCCACTGGACGACACTTGGACTAATGCTTCTGCAGCAGCCTTCCTAGCTTCAGTTGATTCCGACTTCAAAAGTGAGAGTAAAGGTGGGATACATCCACCTAGAAGCACCTTCACTCGCAAATCTTCATCTTTACACAAGACGCTCAACGTAGCAGCAACATTTATCTTTGCCATAGGAGTTCCACTCCTAAGAATGGATATGAACAATGGAATTGCTTGACCATGCGAACCAATAAGCTCCCGAGCTTCCTTTCTTGCTTTAGCAATACCTAGCAAACGTGCCGTGAGAAGTTCTTTCTCTGGTGGTGAAGACTTCTTGGCATGTAGTTGCTCAATGAATTGAGCAACCCTTGTCTTCATTCTCTCTGAATCATCAATCTCTGCAGTTCCATTTGATTCTCTAGAAGGGAAAAAAAAAATAAAAATTATACACATTTTTCAGGAAACCATAATAATAAAAGTCAAATTAAGGCCCCGTTTGGTACCCATTTTAATAAAAATGAGAATGAAAAATATAGTTGTTATAGGCCCCACACAAGAGATAAAAAGTCAAATTTTGTGGTTTGATCTGATGGATAACGGTCATATTTTTCATTTTTGTGGCTAAAGAATGGTAATCAAAAGGGGGCTAAGTAATATGAGCTGTTTATACAGATTGTAAAATTTCAAGGAAGCATCACATATTATCCCGGTTAATCCTTGCAACTTATATTTCAAGTGCATCATCCGCACACCATAATTTCTTTCCGGTAAAAAGCAGTACCTTGAACGAACTAGTAGGCATTAACTAATGAGTTATTGTGTTATAACACTTACTCATTTTTCCCAGAGAATGAAGAAGCTTTATTGTTCCTTGATTCAGAGGAAGATGACTTCGACATTAAAACAGTATTCTTGAACCTGCTATAGATTAACACCAGTTAACTTTTACTACTCTTTACGGGTAGGGGGGAAAAAACAACCACGCTGTAAGTAAACCATAGTAACCTAAATGGAATAAATTTGCATCTTATTCTAACTCACAACTGGGGAAACGCACTCATCCAGGAAAGCATATATAGAAATCACAAACACCAGTTTACAGGTTGCCTAATCAAAATACGTGTTACCTATGTCATAATTTATAAACGAAAGATCGCATTTCACAAACAACATTTCCATGTATAGGAAAAATAAAGTAAAAAATAAATAAATTGTTCACAATACTGTACCTCAGCCCGTAAAATCGGAGAATGCTGCCAGATTTCCCTCCTAGAACTCTCTCAGATGCGATTTTTCTCACCTCAAATGTTTCACCCTTACTTTAACGTACACATACGCATATGTTTATCTAAACACAAATAGTGTACGACAATTTTCCGCCGACCTGCATATCCATAAACACCCCAAAAACTCAAATCGATTCAATTCCAGATCAATTGTTCAAATGCACGTAAGCTAATAAAATGTATATCCATATAAACCATGCATATGTTCAAATATAATACGACTACACATATCATGCATATGTGGGTAAATACTGTATATACATGTGTGTTTGTATGCAATTTAATATCTCATATATTAATGCATCACATTCTGTAAATTTGGGAATAAATATCAATATGATGATAATAGAAATTAATAAATTAAGTGTTGACATGGTTAAATAAAGAAAAAACAGGAAATTAACCTGGAAAACATACAGTTTGATATATAAATTAAACATTAACGTTGTTTAAGTAAACAGAAAATTAACATTGAATATTCACCGTTACAAAACTCACATGAAATTGTCAATGGAGTAGAAGCGGAGGTCTAGAGAGAGAATCGATCTATAGAGAGAATGGGAGAGTTATTTCTTCTTTTGTTTTTCCTTTCCTACAGTTGGTTCGTTTTCTTTTATACAATTTTGTATTTTCGGCCGAGAAAATAGATAAATTTGTTGGAATTTGGTTGATGACCAATTTGCATATGAATGAGAAATTCGATCTTATTTGACAGAAATTAAAATTTGGGCTGTGTCTCTTTACCCACCACCTTTGAACTCCTATATATAGGATCATTTGGATATTTATTTTGATCCTACATAAATTATTCTTTCATGACATGTTGCATAAAAACTTTATAGAACTGATTCCATTTTACATCAAAATCATGGTTATGGTAGAGAGGGAATTTGGTTCTAGTTCGTTGGTCGAAATCATTTGGAGTACTCCTATGGTTTGACGTGGTCGTTGTATCTTGGTAGATGATTGTCGGAAAACCGTTAGCACCAATGCGTGACAAATTCATCTTAAGGACAAAGTGTCCAACACTTGTTTTGGCCAAAAATTCATCACTTGCATTCTCTTGTTTCATTTTCTGATTTCTTTTATTATACTTTGATTTCAGAAATTGATTAACATTGCTTACATGTTTATGTTGCGAGGTCGATCCAAAGAATGATTTGCTTTCGTTCAAGAATCGAAAGGGATGAATCCATATTGATACGTATAGACCGGTAAATTATTGTTTTGCTTCTCAAATCCATTTCGAAAAGTTGAAATTACGTTTCGATTTTACGCAAAAAAACGACATGATTTTTGTGAATATAATATGCACAACTATCGATAAAATTTTTTAACAATCTTAAGATGAATTCCGGTGCTTGTTGTGCATTTTATATTCTATGTAGAATTTGCCAAACCTATTGCCCAATTGAGGAAACATGTTTATTTATATGTTCAAATTGGGTTATGTCCAAAATTGATTATTCTGCATTCCATTGCCAAGTTAAAGTCTTTGCATGAGTATGAAAAAACGTGCCTATTTAAAGAATCGGAACAATGGAAACATTTGTAGTAATTATACTAGAAGTGGGTTTTACATTCTCTGTGAATTCGGAATATTCCCAAACGTTCCAATTTTAAAAGTTAGTAATTTTGTTGGCAACTTTTAATAATGATGGTATATAATTTTATTTGCCAAAAGCATGTATCTTTCAAATTGTCACTATAGTCAAAGAATGATGGTTAATGAATAAAATTTAGTCACCGGTTAATATGTCTTTTGGCAGTTTCATTTGCCAATTTCTTCTACTGGCACCTTTTAATAAATTGATTGTAATATGATGAAGTTAGACAAATGCATGTGACTTTCATTTTAGATGCAAAAGTTATGGCTGTGATTTAAATGGCGTATTTTCCGACCGTTGCGTGCATATGGAAAGTTGGTAAATTCATTTACTTTTCCAAATAAATGAAAACTGGTTGGCATCCTACGGGTTGTCGGTTTTTCTAAGAATGAATGTCATTAGAGAATTGTATTAATATGTAAGTTACTGTAATTGGACGGTCTAATGGTGGCCAACATATATTAAATGCATGGCTGCCAATGTCTTCATGTACTTAGTCAAAACTTGAAGTTGATTAATTCTTGGAAAAGTGCGTGCGGTTCAGAGAATATCTTAATGGCCATTTAGGTGTATACCATGTATTCATGGTTAAAATGGAAAGTCAAATTACCACATGTATATGCCTTGAAAATATAAATTATTTCTCATTTGCCGAACCATCATGTTTGCAGTGGCATATATTGGG
>NC_036246.1:42773349-42820849 GCF_002742605.1 Olea europaea var. sylvestris
AAAAAAAAATTGAATAGGGCCGGCCTCGCCCTGTACCCACGCCGAATACCCAATTGAGCGAGTAAGCTGCCCCGCAAGTATTAGGTTTGACGGACTTTTTGGTCATCCCTATTCAACCACTACGTGCGCGTTTGGTTAATCTTAGAAAAATCGACTTAATAGTAAGTTTAAAATAATTATCTTTTCCAATTTAAAATAATCGAGGGCTATGTTTAGTACGGTAGACCGTATAAAAAATTAAGTATAAAATTAAAATAATTATACTATGTACTATTATGTAAGTCGTATTGGAGTGAACTAAGGTAAATAATAGATTTTAATTTTTTATTCAAAAAGATGTTATTTGCATTATATTCTTAAATTGGTCTAATAACATTATAGAGGCTCATTAACATGTAAAAACTATCTACGAATGTACGACCTTAAGTAGGAGAAGATTGAAAGTTGATACAATGCATAAATTTATGAGAACCATCACAACTTTATTTTCCATTAAAAAGGAGAAACATGTACAAAAACTAGAAGGATTTAACAGTCTTTTGCTTCGTCATTCTCGCAATCTACCTCTCTTCTTTCTAAGTCATCAAAAAATTGATTCTTAAATTGGTCTAATAACATTATAGAGGCTCATTAACATGTAAAAACTATCTACAAATGTACGACCTTAAGTAGGAGAAGATTGAAAGTTGATACAATGCATAAATTTATGAGAACCATCACAACTTTATTTTCCATTAAAAAGGACAAACATGTACAAAAACTAGAAGGATTTAACAGTCTTTTGCTTCGTCATTCTCGCAATCTACCTCTCTTCTTTCTAAGTCATCAACACTTAATATAAATAAGTAAATTCATATGGCAATTTACATCCCGAACTGCTAGGGTTATGTTGGTAGTTTTTCAGCCCCTCATGCCCTGAAACTGCCCGAACACCCAAAATCTCAAAGGAGAACTACCCGTAAATAGTCACATGCCTCCCTCATGCCTAAAATTTCAGTGGATTCGTGGATTGAAGTCAGCTTGACAACAAGGTCTTAATGTTGCCAAACAATTGCTCGCATCAGCTTATCAATCAATGCCAGATACAACATACGTCCTGAATTCCCGTCATGTGATACGACCATCAAGTAAATCAAGCATAGTTATGCCTCAATTACCCTCTACATCACATTTCATCATTTCCAATGTCTTGGTTAATTCCTTTTCAAAACTACGTATTGTCCAAGCATCCGGCACGCCTTTGGCATCTATCAAGACATAATCTATGCCTTTGCCAGTTTCTTGATAAGGGTGCTCATAACTATCCAGCAAGGTAAAAGAGGAAATGAACTTTCAATTCCTAACTTTTTGGTCTTCAACTCTAATTTTTCAATTTTGATCAATTGAGTCCTCTACTAAATCGTATTTTTTCAATCAAATCCATCACTAACTTATTTAAATATTGTGAATCTTCGAAGTATTACCATATTTAAATTCCAATTTTTCTTCTATTGTCGAATTTAAAATATCATGAATTTTCGGGACATTGCATTCAACTCAACAACTTAAAACTATATAACATAATTGGCATTGTCCAACTTGAGCTTGAAGTGGTCACAATTGGCATACCTCCCAAGGAGTACTATCCCAAGGACTCATATGTGCTGGCTCATCATATATAAGTCATGCAGTCCTCCGTATAATGGTGTCCTTGGGACAATGCCCGAGGATTAGTACCACACTTCCAAGAGATTTGGGTGGCAAAGTCCATGGGGTAAGTCCTCAGCTTACCTTTTTACCTCCCAAAGGACGTAGGTCCTCGAGCACTTTGCTTTGCTTAATTTCAATGACCATCTTGTTTAAGCTCATAAGGATTCTACTCTCTAAGGACTCTAATCTTAACCCAACTTCTCAACCCAAGACTCCTATGCCTAGAGGGACTCTATCTCAACAGTAATACAATTAAACTATGATTGGCCTTACAATTATATTACAAGTCTATCACCCCTCTTAAGTAGGACTCTTTGAGATAATGGTGTTCAACTAATTCAATCCTACTAAGAGCGCACTACCTGTCTCTATAAATATAGAGCTTCAATTCATTATTCAAGTACGCTTTTACATAATTTTCAGTCTATAGTCTCACGCATAAATTATCTCTCTAACTTAAGCATCAGAAGGACAATAAAGACATACATCGACGCCTTTGTTCCAAGTATCAAAAGATCTCATTTGTGTTTATCTCAGTCATCAAGCTTTGAAATCAATATGTACAATTTTTTGTAGCATCATTAGCGCTGTATATGAAAGGCGCTACCAAAAGCCATGGTTAATACATGTTCAGGTCTTCCTTCAACAAACTCAACCGTTCCAAACCTCCTCCTCCTAAAGATCCCTTGTTCCTCAAGAAAAATTATCAAAAATACCAGCGCTCCAACTAGCAGATGTAACCGTTGGAGCTTTTGAAGAGCTTCGCCAACAAGTTGCCATGCTAACTCAATTGCCGAGTCAATAAAATTTACATCCATTACCTACACCGGTACCCCAAGCGAGTTTGATGGCCGATGCTCGAGCTCGAGTTCCATGCCCTGTTCCTGAGGTTTGTGGAGCGGGACCTCTAGTGTTCTTATGGCCTCAACCTCGAGATTAGTGACAATAGAGTCCGGTGAACTTGCCATGATCATTGAAGATAGGATTATGGAGGGCCATTCCATAACACTAAGGGGTTAACAGGTTTTACCCCTAACACTTTATTCACTCTCAACGTATTATCATATCCTTTACTAGATGGATTCAAGTATCAATCATATAAAAGAATATGATGGGATTATCAACCCTATCAACCACCTTAATATGTATATTGATGTCATGAATTTGCAAGTTGTACCAAACCAGGTGATGTGCAAGGCTTTTCCACAAACTTTGACTAATGCTGCCAATGATTGGTTATCAACCTTGGAACCCAATTCTATGTCCTCATTGTCAGATTTGGCCGACAAGCTCTTTGCCTTCTTCGTAAGTAGTAAGCGCATCAGGAAAACAGTAGCTTCCTTTATGCAGCGGACAAAATGAAACCCGATGTGATTTTATGACAAGGTTTAATAAAGAAATGCTCCAAATACTCGACCTACATATTACATCAGCTGTCTTTGCCCTCACATATGCCATAAGGTATGATGTATGTTAGCTAAAAGTACAAACCACGAGTACACGAGTTGTTTACAAGTAATACAGTGGACTTTTTTTAGTCCGAGTTGATCCCTTGAAGAGCGTTTCTTCCAATTATATGAGAGTTCATTCAAATTCGCGATAGAGACATACAAAATTAAATTATTTGAAATTAGAAATAAAGAAAAATAATTCTTTACATGTATGACAATGAAAATGTTCTAAATTTTAGATGGGTCGGGATTTATGATTTTAGACCGTCATTTCTTTAATATCTCAACAAATCAAAAATGTAAATTACCAAGTTACAATGTTAGACCCAATTTTTCAATTTTAGTTAGTTACCTCTCTTGAGTGAAAGTAACCCTAGTTGATTCGCTTTATCCACTATAGAGATATGTTGATAAAAACGTAATCAACCGCATTTAATTGGAGTGAAAATAATTCAATGATCACCTAAGGCTAGGAGTATCTCTCTCTCCCCTAAAACAACCTAGAGCATTAATTACTTTGGTCTAGAAGCACAACCATCTCTCGATTATTGCATAAAACACCTAACTCAATCATCATTGGCCAAACAAATAATGGAAATGTAAACACAATAAAAAATGCATAAGAACAATGGCACCTTAGCATTAAATGGTAAATATATTGATATTAATGAAACTTAGGTGGAGTTACATCATAAATCCCAACTATAAACCCTTAGCCTATTATCAAGTAAGGGTAGAACATAGAGAATATGATGAAATCCATTATAAAAGGAAAGAGCTAGTGAAAAGATACAAAATGAAAGAAGAAACCCTTCCCTTAAATGTATTCTTGATGAAAAATAGAGTTGAAATCTTGAATCTTCACTTGAACTCCAAAATCTTGGTCTGAATCTTCTCATTTTCTCCTTTCTTCTTTGTCTCCTCAAGTCTAGGATTTGTTCAAGATAAAGAATGAATGGTAAGAAATGGTGAAAAGGGTGTTTAAAAATGAGAAAAATCGTCCTAACCAAGTTACAAGAAGAGTCCATGAATAATTAAAATGTGCGTACAGGTCTTGATTTTCAACCTAAGGCGCGCGCCTAGTACAAAATAAGGCGCATGCCTTAGCCCTTTGGTTGCTCTCAGTTACCTAAAATTGGGGCTAAGGCGTGCCCCTTAACTACAGGCTTAGGAACGCACCTTAGCCCTTGTTTTCATTCTCTTCAGTTTGGTCCACAACGAATTGCACACAAGGTTCTTCAACTTTGATTTCATCCAATTTAGTCCTTAAATTTTGAATTCCTTTTCAATCACGTCTTTCATAATTTGTAACTTGAGTCCTTGAGCTTTCTAACTTGTATATTTTAGTCCCCAAAGTCATCATTTTTGTTCATTTTTTTTCCTTTAGCCTTCCTCTCTTTCAATTTGGGATTTTAGCTTACAGAAGCTACAATTAGACAATTGTGAATAGGAATTAGCTCAATTTTATCAATAATTAGCTTGTTAAAGTCTCTAATAAGCGTGTAAAAACACACTAATCAAGGTATTCAAAACGCCATCGTTAAAAACTCCACCAAAGTCAGTGATCGAGCTCCTAACTCGAGGTAAAAAAAATATTAATATGGAGGAAAATTGGCCTGAACTATGAAAGGGCCAAGCATAAAAGGAAGCATGATTTGAGTCCTCGACAAGAAATTTCTCAAAATAAGCAGAGGCAGGAGGTACCACTGATGTCATTCACCCGGTTAAACACTTCCAAGACCGACATCTTGATGGAGACCAAGGATATGAAGAAACTAAAGTGGCCTTTTAGGATAAAGTCCCATCCTAACACTCGAGACAAGAGCAAGTATTGTGATTTTCATCGGGATCACGGACATAACACAGAGAATTGCAAGGCATTGCAGTAGGAAATTGAGGCCCTTATTAAAAGATGATTCCTGAGTTCTTATGTTGGTCATGATAAACACCCGAGGAATGATCGTGACAAGTGAAAAACCGTTAAGGCCAAAGACAGTGGTCAACATGAACTATTAATATTATTATCGAAGGTATAGTATCAAAAGGAGACTCGAAAAGTGGGCGAAAGTAGTATGCCCGACAGTATACCTTGGCTTCATGAACAATTGAAGATGACCATGAGGACATTAATTTCGGGTCAAACGATTTGAAAGGTATATTGTTTACTCATAATGATGCCTTGGTATTTCAGTGATTATGGCTGACTTTGAAGTGAGAAGGATCTTGGTAGATAATGGAAGTGCAACTAATATACTTTCTCATGAAGCCTTCACTAAGATGAGAATTTCGGCCGAACAAATAAAGACTGTCAAACTCCTCTTCAAGGATTTGGTGGTAGTGTCATCATCCTGGAGGGAATAGTCGAGCTTTTCTCTAACCTTAGGTTCTAATCAGAGGCAGGTGACAGAGATCACACCTTCCACGTAGTTTGTGCTTCGATGGCTTACAACGCCATCTTAGAAAGACTATTGCTCAAGAAAATTTGTAAGAAATTTCAAATTAGTTATTAAAGCAATTTTTTACTATACTAATTGTTGAAGTTTATAATGGTTTAACAAATGATCCCTCAATTAGAAAAATCAATGCAAATTTTGAAGTATCGTAATTAAATGGACTAAACGACATTAATCCATGTGGCAAACTCTAATAACACAACTACTACAAGAAAGTTGGAGAAAAATTCCAAATTCTTCTTCATATGCCATTGTAAATAGCAGGGAAAATATATTATTTTGGTCTTCTTCAAATGTATTGTAAACAAAGTTCGAACCAACTAATCCCAAAAAGTAAGTGAATGTGTAATATGCGAAATTTAAATTAACTACCAATAACTTGCAACAAGTCACAAGTTATTAAATTTATATGTATTAATATTAATTTAAAGCCTAGGAATCATTCGAGCATAAATATAAAAGTTTAAAGGTAAATAACACAATGATTTATTTATGAAGGAAAAATCCTTGAAGAACTCTTCAAGGAAAATATAAATAAATAAATAACTTTGGACACACGTGTCAGTAAATAATCCACTAAAAAAGATTGATAACACTCTAGATCTAACACATAGGAATATTGCTCATATTATATCCAAGTAAATTAAATGGCTAACATACGAGAACCGTTTGTTATTCCTGCTTGGACTTCATGACAACACACCAGATTATATTTCAATTTTTCTAATCAAGTGACAAATTATGAAACTATTAAGAACTTCTTTGACCAATAGAATAAGAAAAATACTTCAAGATCAATTTGAAATCTCTTACAAACTTTGGTGACGGTTCATGAGATTAACTATAATTATCGAAGAATGTTTAAGTCTATATAACAAGTCAAAATTAGAGGAAGAAAATATGATTTCCTATTTTTAATCGGAACTCTTATTTATTATTTATTTTGTATTGCATCTTTTTCAAAAGTTATATCTATAAATATAACTATTCAAATCNTTTTAATCGGAACTCTTATTTATTATTTATTTTGTATTGCATCTTTTTCAAAAGTTATATCTATAAATATAACTATTCAAATCACCTTATCTTCGCCCAAGCATTCAGTGTCTACATTACGTAATATCCTCGACATGTGTTTCAATCCTCATTAAAAGCTCAACCATCCCTATAATTCAAAAACTATTCCTGACCTATGGTGTACACTTTCCCAATATCTCGAGCCTTTAGGAACAAATGCGCTGGAGCCAATGATGTGGTCACAATTGGCATACCTCTCGAGGAGTACTACTCGAGGACTCATATGTGTTGGCTCATCATATGTATAAGTCATGGAGTCCTCGGGACAATGCAAGAGGATTAGTACCACGCCTCCACGAGATTTTGGTGGCAAAGTCCTCGGGGTAAGACCTCGAGTTACCTTTTTACCTCCCAAGTATGTGGGTTCTCAAGCACTTTTCTTTGCTTAGTTTCAATGACCCTCTTGTTAAGTTCAAAAGAATCATACTCTTTAAGGACTCTAATCTCACTAGACTTCTCAACCCAAGACTCCTATATCTAGGGAGACTATCTCAACAATATTACTATTAAACTATGATTGTCATTGTAATTATAGTACAAGTCCAACATCTCTCTTAAGTAGGACTCTTTGATATAAAAATATTCAACTAATCCAGTTCTACTAGGAACACACTACATACATCTATAAATATAGAGCTTCAGTTTATTATTCAAGTACACTTTTATACAATTTTTAGTCTATAACCTCACGTGTAAATTCTTTCTCTAATTTAAATATCGAAGGTGCAACGAGGACTAGAAAATCAATAAGTATGATTTTTGGTAGCATCAGAGCCTATCACTGCAATAGAAGAATCATGAGTCAGTTTCTAAACTTGAGTCCGAGACAATACATGGGGTCATTTTGGATGTTAAATCTTCAAGGATTGAGTTACAAGATGAATCTCATGGGGGATTATTCTATTACTACAAAGGGATCTCGCATTACTTCTAATCTCTAGGTTTTTCTTTTCTCGCTAATTTTCTGAGAATTGGGTAAAAGTAAAAGCTCTAGAGAAGTCCTAGAATTTCTACGTTGATACCATGTTAGAAAATATTTTCATTTATATATTTTACACTGTACAAGACAATTATATAAAATAGTAGCCGGATATATAGTAGGAAGGCGCTGATGGTTACACTATTCTAGGTTAAGATACAAGATGATTTCACAAAAAAGTGTAATGAAATTATGGAATGAATCCTTCCAATCGCGCCATCAAAATTAATGTATAGTAATCGTTCTACTTATATTTTTAATTTTAAGATAGGTTCAAATTAAATTTCAATTTTTCTATTAGCAAAGCAATCCAATAATAAAAGCAAATACACACTACAAGACGCATATATATATAATTGTAATCGGAAGTCCCCCGGGCATATCCTAGTGGTGCACAGGATAAGGATGAGGTATACTTAACCTCACTGGCAGTCGCAGTATGAACGTTCGATTCCTGAAATATGGATTGAGACTCTTTGTGGGTACCAGTGTACAAACAGTTTTTGTTTCCTGACCTGTTAGGGCACATCCTGCAATTAGCCTCTTTTACGATGCTCCAGGACCGGGACGGAGGGGACCCTTAAGGTTAAGGTTCAACCTTTATAATTGTAATCGGAAATATTTTAGGAAGATGTTGACAATTACACTGTTATAGGTTAAGCTACAAGATGATTTCAAAATTAGTGAAATGAAATTATGGAATAAATCCTTTCAATATTGCCATCAAAATTAATGTACGATTATAGTTCTTATATTTTAAGATAGGTTATAATTAAATTTCAAATTTTCTATTAGCAAAACAATTCAATAATATAAGCAAATACACACTAGCATTCATTATACTAACGAGCCCCAAAGTACAATTACTATACTAATTTCTATCATAATATTTGCACGTGCACACTCATAGACCTCAAGGATCTCCTGTGTCACGACACACCATTACTTAAGATGGGGCTGCTAATATACAAAGATCATGACGGCGTCGTGGAATCAATCAAGAACATTGGCTCCTCATTTTGTGAGATAAGTGAACATATCATGCACCGAGTCCACCTGAAAACTGCTCTGATATTGTTGAGAACCAAAAAACGCATTAAAATTATCCACAGAGCCAGTGACATCCATGTAATTCAACGGAAAATTAAGGCCGGGCTGGCTCTGCACCTCCCTCTCGCACGTGAACTCAGGGGACAGCACATGTTCAGAGCAGCTCGAATCGAGCTTTGGGACAGAATCACATGCTTCGAGGTGCATGAAGTCCTTGTGCACCAGAGGAGATGACGTCGTGATGACGGGCTTCTTATCTTCCTCTGGTGTCATAACTTTGCGGCTGTTGACGCGTTGCTTCTCAATGGATCCCTTTTTGTTGTATATGCGGCATAGCACCCAATCATCCAGCTGTATCAATAAATAATCACCGTTCAAATCTGTCACCGCTAAATCAAGACCGTTCGAAACACTATTATAATATTTAGCAGTCATTCCGAATTTAGCCCCAATTTGTTTTTATAAAAACAGAAATAAATTTTTTAATGAAAATTAATAAAATATGTGATTGAAATTAATTATAAAATTTTGTTATTATTAATTAAATCAAAGGAACTTATGTCCACTAAGTTAACTAGCTCAATTTTTATTAGTAGGTGTAGCAATTGTGACAAATTTGAGGGCCCATTTCTCAATTTTTGAAGTGGATAAGATATTCAACATTAGGAGGGTAAAATAGTCATTTCAGGTTTGAGACCCACCCTCAAGATGTTCTTCTTGTTTCGAACCGATCGGTCCACATCCGCAAGCCGGTACTCATGCATGATCCAATTGGTTTTCTCACCCCTCGGTGCCTTCCCGGCATAGAAAACCAAGGCTTTCTTAATTCCAACCGGCTTCGGCTTCCCAATAGGCTTATCGGCCCCGGTTGCCTTCCAGTACCCAACTCCAGCAGCCCGATTCGGCCTCGAACCATTCGGGTATTTCCTGTCCCTTGGAGAAAAAAAGTACCACTCCTTCTCACCATACAAAGACAATTCTGTACAATTTCATATTACACCCAATTAATTAAGACCCAATTGGAATAACTCAGATCAAAACTTGAAGCGGAAAATGAGTAATTAAAATTTCATTAACAATAATAAAGATCAAATTGGAATTAATCAGCACAACAATTGGAGCTAAAAAATAAGTGATTTAAGACAAAAAAAAAAAATAATAATAATAATTACCAGGAAGGTCCCATGGGTCATACTTGTACAAGTCAATTTCTGCAATAATCGGAGCTGAAATCGGCTGAGAAGCACATTTCCGGCACAGGTAATGCATCACGAGCTCTTCATCGGTTGGGTGAAATCTAAATCCAGCAGGCAATTGCAAATTGGCTGATTCCATTTAGAAAATTGATTATTTCCTCAAAATACTGCTTTATTATTTCTACTTATATATAGACTGAATTTTGATGGAGGGCGGCGGCAGAAGGAGCCTTTGAAACTTTGAACGCTAGGGAGAGAGGATGATATATAGAGAGTAGGAGGACACGTGTCGGGATATGAAGTTGGGTGATGCGGTCATTGCTTACGCATTTGATTTTGGACTGACCTGAGTGAGGAAGGCGTTAATTAAAGCGGCGGTCAGCAATGAATCAGATAAATAAGCCCACAGCCATTATTTCGGAAGTATATATTTTTTACTACTCATTTTCTATCGTACATTCACATAATAAGATATTTTATATATAATAAATTCATTTTATTTTATTTTTTTAATTATACGTTTTCTGAAAAAAACACTACTATAACATTACTTTCTCCACTTTCTCTTTATAATGACCATCAAACAGGGTTAAATCGATACATTTTTATTTCCATGTCATAAGTCACGCAAATTGAGTTGTATCTTAAGTAAAGAAATATAATGCCCTTGTTTGGTGAAGATTAAAATCAAATTGTTATTAATTTTAATAAAAGTTGTTGAAATATGTTATTGAAAAGTTATGAATTTTATGAAATATATTATTAAAATTAATTATTAACTTTGATTAGCTTCACAAAATTTTCAATGGTACAAACGGCTAAAGTCCCTTTTTCTGTTGAACCAATATCTACACACCAAATTTTTTACAACAATTTCACAAAATTTTTAATGTCTCTAAAAAATAAAATGTTTGTTGATTATTTTGCTCCACGAGAGTAACGAGTGATCGACTAGTGTTTAACTGGTTTGATTTTACTATTGTTTTCAATTATATTACACTAAATTTATATAATATGATGTAAAGTATACATTTATTAGTGAATGACAATTATATCTTTTCTAACTCTAATTCTTTCATATAAATATAGGGTTTTGGTTCTTAATGAAATACGCACAAGCCTTTTGACTGCTTTATTTTTATCTCTAATTTATAACACCTTATCATCTCAAAGTTCTAGCCAATTGATTTAGCAAAAAAATATTCCTCTTTTTGCTCACAAATCTCTAGCCAGTTGAGAAAAAAAAAATTCAATCAATCAAAGAATGTCAAGAATTTTAGAGTTTGTTTGGTACAGCTTAAAAATCAATTAAAATCAATTTTTTTTTTTACGTTATTTCACTATTACAGCCTTCATTTTTGAATTCTTCTCTCATAAATAGGACCCACTTTATCTCTAACGATCAAAAAATCAATTATCAAAATCCCTACCAAACAAGCACTTAACCAATTGAGTTTACAAGGAAACTATTATTTTCTACTCAAAGCAAAGGTCAGTATTCCTTTAATTTTAAATTGCATATTGTTTTTAAAGAATCTAAATTAATGTTCCGGAAGAATATTATAGAATTGTTTGAAAATGAATTTTTTATTTTGGGTTATTTTGTTGCTCCTGTAAAAGTAAAAATTAACATAACAACAATATTTAAAAATAATATTGTTTTATTATTCTTGAAGAAGAAACAATGTAAATCAAATTTCAAAAAAATATTGTAGCATTCTTTGAAAATGAAAGTTTTATTTGGTTTATTTTGTTGATCATGAATAAGTAAAAATTCACACAATAATAATATTTTCAACGTATAGTATTGTTATTCTTGATGAAGTATAATACTTTTACTTATTATATTTTAGACGAATTCTATGTCAACATTTTTGGTGAAACATCACTTATTTAAACTTATATTCTATAAAAATATTGTGTAAATACTCCTAAAGAAGTATAAACCTTATATATCTTAAACTTCTAACGAATATTTTGTTGTTGCTTCATAAATAAATGTACGAATCAATATTCTAAATGAATATTGGATTGATTCTTGTGAAAAAACGAGACTCCATATAATATGGAGGAGTTGTATTATTATTTCGAAATCAATAGTTCAAAATGCATTGAATTTGGATACTCTGCACAGCTATATTGATCTCTCAACATTCCTTGGTCTGATCGTCATGAAATTTAGATAGTATGTTCATAACTTGTTATTCTTCAAACATGGCGTTAGAACTAAAATTCAACTATCCATTTGTGAGAAATCTATGCATGAACAGTGGCCAAAATTTTGCAAAAAAAATAGTTTCATTTGATCAATCTTCCTAATGTCAAAATATTTATTTTGAATGCCACTTACAAAATCTATCAACTCATTCCACGAGTTTATATATTCTTTTGAATTGATTGTTCAGTATAAGAATTACGTAAATTGTATGATTAAATTAAATTGTCTAGACCTGTTTTATTTCCATATAAATTTCATTATTGCAATTAAACACATCCTTATTGAAATAAAGTAGAGCAGCTGTACTTTTTGTCCTTATATCAAATTTTGTTCCATTGAATTTTTTTGAGGAGATTTTAACGAGGCACATATAATGTAATGAGATATTCAAGAGGGAATATTGTAAATTATGTATTTATTAGTGAATAACAATTATATCCCTTATAGCTCTAGTTCTAGTTCTTTTTATATAAATATATAGGACTTTGGTTCTCTATAAAATACACACAAGTCTATTGACTTCTTCATTTTCTCTTTAATTTATAACATAACATAACCTGAACAATATGCAAGCTATTTTATTGTTTTAATTAAAATGAAGTGTTCATTATTTTAATGGATAGTATTAAAAATGGTAAAGAAAGCAAAATCTTAATTCGTTGTAATATTTAGTGCTTGTTTGGTACAGATTTTAAACCAATTAAAATCAAATTTTTTATCGTTATTTTACTATTCCAACCGTCATTTTTGAATTCCTTTCTCACAGATAGGATCCACTTTATCTCTAACGGTCAAAAAATCAATTATCAAAATTCCTACCAAGCAAGCAGTTAATATCCTGTGTATCAAGATTGAAGGCTTATATCCAAAATTTTTATAAAATGGCTATATGCAAAATAAAAACAGGACATAAATTCGAAGTAAATAAAGAGATAATATCAATATAAAGTATTATGCTACTTTATTTGTCACTACGATAAATTTAAGTACATCATTAAGACTTTTATGATACCGTGAATTGAAAGTGAAACCATTAGACAAAATAAGCTCTTGTTTTTAATTGTATCAATTCACATGTAGTTCATGCAGCAAACAATTTGGGGGTTCGAAACAAATCGTCGGGGGACATTTTCGAGAACAATAATAAAAAAAATTATTGAAGCAAATGATTAGCAATAAAAATCGTCGGTGATTGTCAACAAATTGATTGATAGACTCCCATTGAAATTCATTTCTATTAATGATTTAGACGAAAATATCAACGACGACTGGTGACCACCAACACGCCTTCATGAGCAATAGCCGGTAGAAATATCATAAGTAACGTCATCATCGAGGAGAAGGCGTACACAAAAAACCATTTTATATTAATATTATTAAATAAATTATCATTCGCAATCTTTGATTATTCTTTTAATGTTACGAATTGTTACCGAACACATGAACGACGATAATTGGATGAGAGCATTTTGATTGTTTTTGTCAGTGAAGCTATCAACAACTCAAGCACACTCGGTGATCATAGTTGGAAGTCCGTATTTGATCAACAATCATAATACAGTCAGTGATCAATCATGAAGTTCACGCCGATGATGTTTTGCTCAATTACTTTTTTATTTATTCTATTTTTATTTTCTTTAATTACTTTTCACAAATATGTTAAGAGCTCGAAAATGAATAGACTTGGATCCTAAGCAAGGCGATTTTTGTTCGTAAGTATATAATTACTTGCAAAAACATACTCTTACCTTTTAATTTTCTAGAATTACACAATTTTTCTTTTGATTACAAAATTTCCGTAAACTCGACGTCCATATGAAAATTGTATTACGATATTGAAATATTTTAGAATTTTTTTTTATAGTAATTACTCTATAAAAATTTTATTGCCAAATTTTATATTGGCAAAAGATTCCCTAAATAAATCTTTTCTTGACCGAACCAAATAAAGATATGTGAACCAAAGCACATCAATATCCGACGAAATCATCTTGTACCAATCAAATCTTTGAATTTGTATATAACACAAAGAAGTGAAATTCATTTAGGGTGCAGTTGGTTTGCCGTTTTCTAGTCATTTTTCGTTTTCCGTTTTCGAAAACGAGGAAAACGCGTTTGGTCCGTAGTTTTCGAAAATGCATTTTCGAAAACGAGTTAAAATTTATAATTGAAAACGCAAAACAACTTTTTATCATTTTGAGCGTTTTCAGTTATAAATTATCAAAACGCTCAAAACGCGAAAAATAGGCCGTTTTCGGAGAAAACTAAAAATCATTTTGAAAATGAAAATACAAACCAATCGCTACTTTAATTTGCAGGTCAAATTAGACGATATTTGTGAATCGTACTGTACATCGTAATCAAATTTATTCGGACTAAGGTTTTTGTTTTTTGTCTCAAGCATACAGTTGTGTTATATAATGGGACAAAATTGATCAGCCGACTACCTTAAAGTGGGCTGGCGTGACTTTTTTTTTTCTCTAACTTTACTTTCCTATGGAAAAAGGTTGTCTAAATGAAATGAACACGTTTGTCAATATTTTTCAAATTAATATTTTATTTTTCATATAGCCAACCTTTCTTGTGTGAAAGAAGCCGCCAAGATAGCAGTATTTTCCAGCAGAATATTCCAGGTTTACAGTAATCAGGAAGGATTCAGACTTTTTGTACTGTGAAGTCAAAAATTAAAATGTAATTTTTTTAAAAATAATAATATAATATTAATAAAAATAAGTTAATGAGCATTTTGATATTGAAAACGTATTATAATTATATCATTATCATTATTGTTAAAAGAATTTTGCTACTTGTATAGTTTTGTTTACTATTTCGTTGACAGATGTTGAACTGATGATGAGTAAATCAAATCGAATGTAGGAAGTATATGAATTGAATAAAATTTAAATTTAATTTAGGAAGTAAATGAAATTTAAATTTAATGCAAAAGTAATTAAAAAGTAATTCAAATTACATTTTGTCTGTAACGATTCTAAAACTTTTGACATCATATTTCAGGTAAATTTTTCTAATAAAATGATATAAATTATATTGAAAAATTTACGGTACAAAAATAATAAACGTTAATGAAATAATTGAAATTTTTTAAAGAAAGTACAAGTTATATGCATCTTTTAAGACATAAGTTTAACATATATTTAATTATTTTCGATATTCATTTGGATCATTCAATATGACTACAATATAGTTTTCGAAATGAACTTCTAGATGACGTAGACGATTTGTGGATTTGGAAAGTATACGATCATTGACGAATTTTAAAAATTAGCATATTATGAAAATTCTCGAATTATTAGTTTTGGAACGGCCTATTTTAATACGTCATAACTTTTGATAAGGTTGGTCATTTCGCACGCCATTAACAAGCAAAAACTAGGACATGGACACTTTGAAATGGTATTAAGAATATAATGTTTCGATTTCATTTGACATTTTTCGTAATGAGAGCATCAAAGTAGGTCATAAATGGATCAAAACAACCATTTTCTAAAAATAATAATAATAATTGGGGGTCTAGGTCCACTGCTACGTTTACTCACATCCAAGTTGGAGTGTACTTCACTTTAATATGGCCGTTTAAGCCTTGTTATATAAAAATTTATTTTCTTCAAATTTATTTTTAATGATATATTTTCAAAATAAAATAATTTTACATATAAATTCAAAATATTTTCTATTATTTAATCACATATTCTCCAAAAAAAAAAAAAAACTAATACCAAATTCATTCTTTCAAAAAAAGAAAAAGAAAAAAGGACTCAAAACACACCCAATCTAGATAACCTTATATTCTACTTATAGAAGCCCTTGTCCCATTTTTCAAGAATGCATTTTTTCAATTCTCATTTTCAACTACACATTCTTTCATAAAATAATGATACACGTACTTTTTTTACTTTTTAATTACAAATTCTCCAAAAAATCACTATTTCATAATACATTTTTCTTAAAAAATGGGGATCAGGGCATAATTTAAACAAATAAATTTAATACAGCCTGGCAGACATGTCACGTCGAATATTAATGACAAGTGAAGTGGATTATGTCGAAGCAGTCGTAAAAATTTGTTAAATGGTACAATATGATAAATTTTAGGTTGACTGCGTGTTTTGTTTTTATGTAGATGCTAATCACGCGCGTTCTATTGTTAGACAAACATACCATCGTGTTTCTTGTTTCTATCTGGCTGCACATGGCAATGTTGTAGCATTTCATCAACTTGCAAGAATTTTCTAACAATTTCCACCATCAAGTTTTTGTCTCATTCTGCTGCTTTCGCTGCATTAAATGTTGGGTAAATTTTAAAAGCCTTCAATTAGGTTTATAACAAGTGGAAATTACACCAAATCAGCCTTTGTAATATCCAATTTCAAAAATGAGATCCAGCATTTATTTATATAAAAATCCGATATTAATTAAAAGATAATAAATCAATATTTCAAAATTGTGAGTCTCATTAAATGTAAGCGTTAATGCTATTTAGCCTCCACTGGAATTGCAACCCTAGTTTACGTGGTACTAAATGATAAGTTAAAGCAAATGTGGAATTAAATGACTTATTTAATTTCACCTATCATTTATTGTCACATTAACGCTACGTAGATTGAGGTTACAACTCAGTGGGACTACATAGCATTATTCTAAATGCTTGTTTATCATCATTTAAAATTTTAAATTGTTTGCTATAATATCATTTTTTATCATATTCACACAATAAAATATTCTACATACAAATCAATAAAATTTCTTTACTTTTTAACAACAATTCCTCCAAAAAATACTATTTAAAACTATTTAATTTTTCAAATAATGGGTGACAAACAATGACTAAATGTAATTATTAATGTTAATCACTTTTTTTAATTGAACCAAACATGGGCTAAATGTGTCATCGAAATGTTAATAAAAGATCAATTCCAATGTTACATGGATACAATCCCGAGAATTTTCATTGTTGACATGTTTGCTATAGTATCAATTTTCACCATACATTCATAAGATAAAATATACTACACACAAATCAATAATTTTTTATTTGTATTTTTTACTTTTTAATAACAAATTTTTTAAAAAATATTATTTAAAATTCTTTTATTTTCCAAATAATGGACGACAAACAAGGACTAAATGTAATTATTAATGTTAATCACTTTCTTTAATTGAACCAGATATGGGCTAAATGTGTCATCGAAATGTGAATAAAAGATCAATTCCAATATTACATGGATACAATCTCGAGCATTTCATTGCTAACATGACAGGATAGATATGATTTGTCAATTTGTTAGTGTATTTTTTTGTCATTTAGGTAAGCAAAAAATTCACAAATATTTGCCTTTTTTTATTAATAAAATTAATGGAGTTCCATTTTGCTTGAAAATGAATTCTATAATAGTAAATTTTTAGAGAATGTATGATTAAAAAATAAAAATAAAAATTATATATAAAAATTACTTTATTATATAAATGAATGGATGAGAATGAGTTTAGAAAAAAACAAATTTTTAGATAATAGAGATGAAACGGAATGTTTCATAGGACCGATGTCAGTATCACGGGACACAATCTTTAATGAGTCAAATATTGTGATACAAACACAACTTTTTCCAAATACTTGTATCGATGTTCTAACTCAGGTCAATAACTCAAGATTTGGCCGCCGTCGGAAGAGTGTCTCCGTCGTCGACATCCAGTCAAGATTCCACTGCTCTTGATTGAAAACATATATGCGGCCAAAATTACATGTAATAATCATGAAAAAATAAAAAACCTATTTCCATATTATCATCTTTCAAGTTTTTTTGGTTAAATTTATATAATCTGATAAAGTCCTAAAACTGCCGAGACTTTAGCCCTCCTTGGTATTGATTAAAAATAAAATTTTAATATAAATCAAAGTTAACAATTAACTTTAACCACATATTTAAAGGGTGTTCGGTGGGTATTAAAATTAAATTTTTAGTAGATTGTGATAAAAAATTTTGAAATGTGTAGTTGAAAAGTTGTGAAATCCATAAAATGTGTGGTTAATATTGTTTGTTTGCTTTTAATTTAGATTAAAATCTGATTTTAATCCTTTTCAAATAGGCTCTTAATGAATATCACAACTTTTAAACCACATATTTCATTAAATTTCATCAAAATCTAATAATAATATGATTTTAATTCCTACCAAATAGGGACAAAAAATAAATTTTATTTGTATTTCTTGATTCGATACTGTTGAAAAATAAAAAGAATCAAGGTAATATATATAACACGATAGAATTATATGATCGTAAATAAACAATAAAATAAAAGTCAAAGAATTAATCGGCAGAGGAATAGAGTATTTTTATTCAATTGACTAGTATGGAAAAAACAAATACAATAATTGCGCCTACACAATTATTCTATATTACAATAATACAAAACTTGTGAAAAGATTTTAGTATTTAAAAGGGTGCATGCCAAACCTTAAAAATACTACAAAGATGAAAACAAGATAAATAATCATGTGAAATAAATGATTTTTTTTTTTTCAAAAATTCAACCTAATTTGAGTCAAAATCCTAACAATCTCTACATCTCTATCTAAAAAATAATTCAATTGCAACGAAAAATTTGAACTTTTTAACGAGAACCAAACTTTCTCTAACATAAAAATACTCCTCTCCCTTTTACAGTACCCAACATGGATATATGAACCCAAACACCGAGTTCCCCAAAATTCACAAAGCATTAGAAAATACTAAACAATGTTGAAGCACACCTTGTAACAGAACTAACTCTCAATTCTTTCATAGAAGGCTCTTGGCTTGTTTTGACGCCTTTAAAAAAACCTAAAAGCATGTGCAATCGAATTAGCATCTACGTACCTATCTCCAACGGCTATGGGTCTATCCCTAGCAATCGAATACGACGGAACAGCAGGTCGTGGTGGTAAAGCGGAATTACCTACATCCTCCAAACTCGACTGAGGAGTATTACTCATTGGACCCCGAACCAAATCTTAAAGATAGAGTACTAAATTGAATATCCATCATGGTACTAAATTTGTGTTGACTTTCTTCGCAGATTTTGCTCGACCTTGCAAGATGTATAACTGAGACCTCTTTCATCATTTCAGTATAAAACGAACACACTTCAGAATCTTCAAGACTCCACCTCCACAGAGAACATATACTCTTTAGAATCAAGAGTACTCAATGAAATAAAATTCTTCTTCGAGTTTGGAATTGCCGAACATGATCGAGTATTTTACGTGTTCCATCGACCTGTTTCAATCTAAGTTTACCAATACTAGTTACTTGACAAGGTTCATTGTTACCCATGATAACGACACATTGATCATGGTTTTATATGTTTCAAACAAATTTCGATTGTGACATATATGGAACACACAAGATGTATCCAAAGTCCACTCTTCTTCAGGTTTGGATTTCATATCAGAAATCATCAAAACATCTCCATCAGTTAAATAGTTCTCGACTGTGTTGGTCTTGATAGAAATATTTGATTGCTTTTCATGAATTGCAATCAAATTACCTTTGTTCTGCAATTTGTCACAATCCTTCTAAATACGTCTTTTCTTTTTGCAATAATAACAACCCTAATTATTGATATTTGACATTGACTTACCCCATTTCCGATCACCATGAACAACAAGGCCTTCTCCAACTCTGCCTCCAGATCTAATGAAATGCTTTATCTTCTCTTTTGAAAAACAAGACATCATACACATTTTTAATGGTGAGAATGTTACGACTATACAAGTCATCCTCTAAACGAAGTAAACAAAGCTGACAGAGAACACAAAAGGGTTAAGGCCAAATTTTTTTCATCATACTTTACCTCTAAAATCTCTAAATCAACTATGATCTCTTTGAACCCAGCCAGATAACTTTTCAAAGATTCGTCTTCTGTAATGCGATGAGATACAACCTCTGCTTTCATATGCAATTTGCTTGTCAGACTTTTAGTTATGTACAATTACTCCAATTTCAACAATAACACAGCTGCCCTTTTTTCCTTCAAAATTTCCTAAGAATATTTTTTGAGAGATGAAGATGGATCTGTGAAAGTGCCTTATGACCTTTCCATTATTTTTTGTTCGTCATCCAAGTTATAGGTATTTTTTCAATCCCAACAACATATCATTCAAATCCAATTGTGTGAATATAATTTGCATCTTTACTTGCCATAATAAGAATCTTGTATTGGGATCCAAGAGTGAAATTACATACTTCATGTTGGGAAATAAAACGGATCGAGATAATATATATGACACGATATGAAGTTATGAAGTATATGATCGCAAATAAACAATAACTCTAACATTACTTCTTGGACAATAAAACGGATCGAGGTAATATATATGACACGATATGAAGTTATGAAGTATATGATCACAAATAAACAATAACATAAAAGGCCAAAAAATACATTGACAGATGACCGAAGTATTTCTTTCAATTGATTAATATAGAGAAAATAAATATAATAATCGTACCTACACAATTATTTTATATTTCAATAATACAAAATTTGTGAAAAGAGTCGAATATTTATAGGGGTGCATGTCAAACCTTAGAAATACCACAAAAATGGAAACAAGATAAAAAAATACGTGGAATAAAGGAAAAAATATTTTCTCAAAAATTCAACCTAATTTTGATAAGAGAACCCAACTAACACAAGTCAAGATACAATGTGATCCTATAACAAGAGATGGAAAAAAAGAAGAAGGTTTAATTATACTCTATTTCCTAATTTTCATTTCATTTTTTTTAATTATTCCTTATTGTTTTTTTGCCGGTATATTAATTGAAATTACTTGTTAAATTATTGATAATACGAAATAGTAACTAATAATTTTTTTTCGATGAAAATAAATTCACAGTAGAAAGAAACAAATTGTGTAATAGGTTAGTTGCAGACGAGATGTCTTGTTATCACTTAGCCCCTGTTTGGGATCCGTTTTAATGTGTTTTGGAAATATGTATTTTAGAAAAGTCATTCTTTTCTAAGAATGTGTGGTTAAAAACTAAAAATAAAAATTTAAGTTTATGTATAATATTATTTTATTGAAAAATGTGATTAAAAAGATGAGAGAGAAAAATGTATTATAATTATAATGGAGTCCAAACATGGGCATATTAGGTTTTACCTCATATTTAAATCGTGACCAGTATCTTCATCGTGTTCATACATTTACATTGACTTCTAAAAGCAGTAGCCCACGAATTTAACATTATTTACGCTATCAAACAGTAGGCAACTCGATGATTTAAGTACAAGAATATTAATTAAAATTAATTAGATATAGAATATCTCACTGATAATGCTATCTAGTCTAGTGATATTAGAAAACCGTCAAGGCGATCACACTTAATAGGTCCAATTAAATGGATCATATGTCATTACCTTTATTGAATCAAGAAAATTTTTCTGCGAATTCATTCCCCTTAGGCGAATTGTAAGAGCTTGAAGATAATTAAAATGTAAAAGGCTTTTCAAGTAAACATGACGAACCATCCTCTTTATGGCAGCAAAAATCGTTATCAAAACGCACGTGGATAAATTCAAAAAGCATGACTTCTAAATCAATGTTAACACGTGAACACATAAACAAAATCAGTTAATAATCCACCACTAAATGATCGCCACCTGTCAATTTCTAGAATGATCCAAAGTTTCCAAGAAAACTATATAAATAATCTCGTCGAAGAGAAAGAGAGCGTGCGAATTCAAATATCCTCATTCCAAATAGCCATTTTCCTCTCTTACTCCTGTTTAAGTATCAATTTCAGAAAGTTTAGAAGAAGAAAATCCTAATTAGGTAAGAGAAATTTGTTGGTTGTAATTTTACGGTTAACAACCTTAAATAAATTTATTATTCAATATCGCTTATCTTGTAACTCAAATTGATGTTGTGAGACTAAATAACATTACTCGTATTCTCACTAAACTTAATTGACAAGACTAGAACGTGGGTAGTTGACAAAATCTCAAATTTTGTATCAAAGTTTGTTTAATGAGATGAATATAGAATAATGATATGCATCTTTGCTGGTGTTTAATACCAATTTATGCAGTAGCGAAATTATTTCACATCGTTCAATATATAAAAATACATTATAACTTTAATTGTTAATGTGACGGTGGTCTCAAAGTCATAGACAGTGTTAAACGCAAATAAAATTGAACAACATTACTCATGAATATATTATTGCACTTCAAAATTTTTTCTTGACACGTTATATTTTAAACGACTCGAACATTTCTTGACAGGAGACAAGGGGGTTGGGTTGTTAGAGCATTTAACTGACTCTGCCATCTCATAGCAAAAATGTTAAAACAGACGTTCACCAAAAAAAAATAAAGGAACTGTAAGTGCACAAAATATCACATTGACAGCAATGGTGGAACAATAACCTCTTCAAAAGGTAACTAATTAATACGTCAAACATAATATCCAATCGACATAGAGCTGAAATTAGTCGATGAAAAAGAAGATGCAAAAGCTTTCGAACTTACTCGTTGTACTTCAACAGCGTGCTTATTTTTGCAAGAAAAATTTATAAAGATTACTCATTAGCAATACCAACATCCAAAACTAGAGACGGCTGTTCGTTAATGGATTTTAATTATCATAATAGGAAATTAATTTTCCTTTAAAAATTAAAACCATGTAAATAAAGATTTTAGTAACCTTGAGATCATTGAATTATAAAAATCCCCACACATAGAAAGGGGAGATGATAACCTTTTGAAGGAGCTTTTAATGACCTAACCAATTGCTTCCTCCCTTAAATCTTTTTCCTTGTTCTCCACTAGGTGTATTTCCTTTCCTAAAAAGTGAAAAGTGGCTAATCTTAATTCTCATATAAAATATGCCCATAAAGTGCATATTTATAATGTCATATTAGGGTTTGAAAATTGCACAAATTTCTTTGAACTCTATTGTAGTAGGCCAATTAAGTCACACACTTTTTATTGGAGCCAAGCGAGGGACCTAACCGGACTCACATGACCTAAACTCCAATAGATGTTTTCAATTGGGTCAACTCTTGATCAATTGAGATACATCTATTAATCCCGACTTATCCTACCAAAAAATCGAGATTGCACTCTCGAGTCGAGTGATAGTTATAGAAACAAATTATGATCCAATAACAATATCCTCTGATTACCGTTCCACAAGTCAACCTCCATTTCACCGCCAATATATTGAAACTGGCAAAATGATCGTTTTGTCCTTCAACATGTATTACCCTCTAAGTCCTATTTTCATTCGACCAATTCGTTGTGATCAAATCACAATGTAAAGTTCAACGATCTCATCGTCGACCTACTGATCTCAGATTCAATTTGCCTAGGAAAATACCTTAGAGTGACGATCGTCTCATCTCAATTATTAATGGATTCCACTATTGTAAGTATATGATCTCTAATTGTTTCGGCCCAATTCCCAAAGCACCGAGATCAATCTTCTACTTAAGACTTCGCTCATTGGTATCTCAAAGAACTTGAACTAGCAATCAAAGGTACATTACTCACTTAGGATTTAGGTAACCTGTTTGATAATCAAGTAAAGTCACATTTCGAACGGTCACAAATGAATCATCTACGTGGTCCCGTTCAATGTGCATTGAAACACATTATTGTTCCTATTTCAAGATCTAGACAAATCTTAATAAGAACAATACAATCTTATTAACATAAAGCGTCCAACTTTATAAACCGATTATGAACGACATAATTTTGATTACATCATGAATTGTGTCTTACTATACCCGATTCATCGAGTATACAATTTGTGACATCCTATATGATCATGGAACCTTAGATAATCACTTCAAATTATAACAAGCAAATAAACGAACGTCAATTCATAATGTAATTTTACGAAACACTACTCGAAGAATGGGCATCAAGCTAATAATCTCCCACTTGCTCTTCTTAGAGTATGTGTGACATATCAAAAATATCCATCCCCTTAAGATGTCCATCAAAAGCCTTAGCTGGTAAGGTCTTAGTGAACGAATCCGCAAGATTATCTGCTGATGCAATCTTACTAACCGTCACGTCTCCTCGATGAACAATCTATCTAACAAGGTGATATTTTCTCTTGATATGCTTGCCACGCTGATGACTCCTGGGTTCTTTAGCATTGGCAACCGAACCACTATTATCGTAATAAAGCGTTATGGGCCCCATTGCCAAAGGTACCACGTCAAGGTCCAAAAGAAACTTCTTGAACCATACAACTTCTTTAGCAGCTTCACAAGCCAGCAAAGCCGTTATATATTCAGCCTCCATGGTGGAATCAGCAATACAAGATTGCTTCATATTCCTCTATACCACAGCTCCACTTCCCAGTGTAAATATTGATCCCGATGTAGACTTCCTAGAGTCACGATCGGATTGAAAATCGGAATCAATATATCCAATAGGATTCAGATCATGTCCTGAATAGACAAACATATAATCTCTCATTCTCCGAAAATACTTGAGTATATGCTTCACCACTACCCAATGTTCTGGCCCTGAATTAGACAGATAACGACTAACAATACCCACAGCATAACAAATATCTGGTCTAGTGCAAAGCATAGCATACTTGATACTTTCCACAGTCGAAGCATAAGGAACATTTCTCATGTAATCTATCTTCGTTGCATTCTTGGGACAGTGCTCTTTAGATAGATAAATTCCATGTCTAAAAGGAAGTTGTCCCTTTTTGAAATTCTGCATTGCAAATCTGGACAATATTTTGTCAATATATGAAGCTTAGGATAATGCAATCCTTCTATTTTTCCTACCTCGTAAGATACGAATTCTCAAAACATAACTAGCTTCTCCCAAGTCCTTCATATCAAACTGCTGTGACAACCATTTCTTTATAGATGACAATGTCCCTACATCATTGCTAATGAGTAGAATGTCATCTACATAAAGAATCAGAAAAACTATTTTCTTCCCTTGTATTTGCTTGTACACACAAGGTTCATCCAGATTTTGCTCAAAATCATAGGTCTTGATGGTATGATCAAATCTTACATTCCAAGATCTAGACGCTTGATTGAGTCCATAAATGGACCTCTGCAACTTGCAAACTTTCCTTTCATAGCCTTCTTTTACAACCTTTCAGGTTGCATCATGTAAATGGTCTCCCAAGATGTCCGTTTAAAAATGCTGTCTTGATATCTATTTACCAAACCTCATAATCATAATGAGTGGCAATGGATAAAAGGACTCGAATAGATTTAAGCATGGCAACCAGTGAGAAGGTTTCTTCATAGTCAATACCTCCTCTTTAGGTAAAACCTTGGCCACTAGCCTTGCTTTGAAGGTTTCAACCTTCCCATCTCTACCTCTTTTCATTTTATAGACCCACTTGCATCCTATAAGCTTTACCCAATTAGGTGCATCTACAAGATCCCAAACCTTATTGGAATACATAGATTCCATTTCTGAGTTCATAGCTAATTTTCATGATTCAAAGTTTACATCCTCCATCGCTTCCTTAAACGAAGTGGGATCTTCTTCTTGCTTAGTAGAGATTACCTAATAGGATTCTCCATAGAGCAAGTACCTAGAAGGTGGTCTCACAACCCTCCCACTAAAAGTAATGGTTGAAGGTGCCTGATTGTCGAGTCTGACCAAAGGTCCTTCCTCTCTTCCCACTGCTTGATCCTGTCCTTGGGTAGGAACAAGATCCCCATTATTCCCATTTGAAGGGACATGTGGTGATAGAACAATGGGTGTCTCGTTCTCTACTACCTCTGGTTCTATTTGCCTATGAGGCCCTGTGGGCATCACTTGCTTCATCAACAACCATTGGTTCAGTAGGAGGTTTCAAGTCATCACTATTAGATTCTATGCGGAAATCTGGAACTGAGTTGTTTGAACCATGTTCTAACATCTCTTCCAATAGAATCTTAGTAGTAGACTTGTGTTCTTCTATTTACTTATCCTCTAAGAAGGTTGCATTTGTGCTAATAAATACCTTCTTATCAAGAGGATTATAGAAGTAATAACATCTTGTTCCTTTTGGATATCCTACAAAGAAACAAACATCTGATCTTGATTCCATCTTATCCATCTTTTCCTTTAGCACATGTGCTGGACATCCCCATATCCGAATGTGGTGTAAATTGGGCTTGCGCCCATTCTACAATTCAAGAGGTGTCTTGGGAACTGACTTAGATGGTACCAAATTCAAGATATAAATGGCTGCATATCCCCAAAAGGATATAGGCAATGAGGGATAACTCATCATTGATCTTACCATATCTAAAAGAGTTCGATTTCTTCTTTTTGAGACACCATTCTATTGGGGAGTTCTTGGTGCACTCAATTGGGATAATATCCCATTATCCGATAAATAGACCTTAAACTCTTGGGATAGATACTCACCACCTCGATCAGATCGAAGGGCATTGATACTCTTACCTAATTATTTCTCAACTTTAGTTCGAACTCCTTAAATTTCTCCAAAGCTTCAGATTTGTGAGACATAAGGTATATGTATTCAAATCTAGAGTAATTATCTGTGAAGGTGATGAAATACTTGTATCCTTCTCTAGCCCGAGTACTAATAGGCCCACAAACATTGGAATGTACTAATTCCAAAACCTCTTTAACTCTTAATCCCTTAGCCTTAAAGGACCTCTTGGTCATCTTTCCTTCTATACAAGATTCACAAGTTGGTATAGATTCCACCTCTAACTCATTTAAAGAACCATCATTTACCAATCTTTGAATCCTATTTAGATTGATATAACACAATCTAAGATGCCATAAGAGAGTTTCATTAATACTAGACGACCTCTTTCTTTTCTTAACAGTAATAGTGTTATGTATAAAGCCAATCAAATGACTTAAGACATAAAGATTATTAACCATATGACCTGAACATATAACAGAATTATTTAACTTAATAACCACCGTAGAACGGGTAAAAAGTACTGAATAACCAACATGATATAAAAGTGTAATGAAAACCAAGTTTCGTGTAAGTTAGGGAACATAATAACAGTCATCTAATATCAAATGCCTACGATTCTCAAAACATAAAGTAAAAGTGCCAATAGTTTTGGCAGATACCACTGCTCCTATGCCAATCCTAAGAGTGTACTCCCCTTCACCAAGATGCTTAGTTCCTGGAACCCCTGCAAAGAATTGCAAATATGATTAGTGACTCCAGAATCTACAATCGAGGTATTAGTAGAACCAACCACTAAGCATGACTCAATGAATAGGGCATTATTGCCTTTACCTTGCTTCCCCTTAGCTAGGTAATCCGAGCAATTCCTCTTCCAGTGATCTTTTTGTCCACAAATAAAACACTTTCCCTTTAGTTTCCCATCGGCAGTAGTCTTCTTTTCCTTTGACTTGCTATCTGGCTTTTTGTTTGGCCTCTTCCTCTTCTTTCCTCATTTGCCACCGAATGCTTAGGATGAGAGGGTCCGGCTGTAACTGTCAAAGCACTTCCACTTCTGGCCTTTAGAACAGATTCAACATTTTGGAACTCTTTCATTAATTCAACCAGAGACATGTCCATCTTGTGTAGATTATAATTAACTATAAATTGTGAGAACATCTCAGGAAGAGTCTCAAGGATCATGTCAATCTGCGTCTCGAAATCAATGTTAGCTCCTAAAACCTCCGCAGCATTGAAGTGACCAATCATGATTAATATATGGTCCCTTACAGATGCGCCCAATTTCATGCGTGTGTTCATGATTGCCCTAATGAAGGCTTGCCTAGCTTGTCGGCTTTGATGTCTAAATATCTGTTGAAAACTTTCCATTATGTCAAAAGCAGTTTCCATATTGTGATGTTTCTATTGTAATACATTTGACATGGATGCCAAAATGTAACAAGGGCTATCTCATCAGAATGATGCCACTTTTCATATGCAGCCTTTGAGATTCCGTAGAGTCATCTTTAGGGGTTTCGGGACAAATTTCATCCAGCACAAATTTATGTTTTGTAGCGGTAAGAACAATATTAAGATTCATTTTCCAATCAACGTAGTTTTCTCCCACAAGTTGATTTTTGTTAAGTATTATTGATAATGGATTAAACGACATTTTCCTGTAAAATTAATGATTTATGTATTAATAAAATGAGCAATAATCTTTGTAAGATGCATGTATATGAATATGCAAATATAAATCCAAAACTATATTTGTAATAAAAAATCTTAAACTCTTACAACCTTTAACACGCCCTCTATAGGAGGTCAATGTAGTTGTTGACAAGGTTGAGACTCTCTCACTCATTTTATAGGGCTAGACATCTCATGCCACAAGAAAATGAGGATTAATTATTATTTGCCCTATGAATAATTTTGTTGAAATCTTCTATAGGAAGTCCCCCCAAAAATATTCATATAACCTCTGTCAATAATTTTAAAATATCTGAAATATATAAGATGACGTTTATAAGATGATCATCCCATTATTTCATTTTAAAGAAATTCTATTATTAGATTCAATTTTAGTTAATCTAAAATAACGTAGTTTTTCTATAAGGAGACCGATATAATTCGATACTAAACATACGTATTTCAATAAAAAATTGGATGACGGAGGAGGCCGTAGGTTTATACATGCCAATAAATCCTCTCCCACTTATTATTTTGCACCGTTGAATTTTCACTTAATTATTCCGCCAAATATAAACAATTATAATGACACAATTATATAAAATATTTTTCAACCACCTCTAATTAATTTAGAGTGATAAAAAAATATTTAAATGTAAATGCATATGATTTTAGTGTATCGGATGGTGTTTCATTTAATCTACATGACATGCGATAATAATTAAACATTCATCCATTCATAAAGCAGTAAAAACGATATTTAAATGAATAATAATCACTAACGACCCATTCTAAGAATTTAAATTACAACATGGATAAAAAGAATTACATTGGGCCACATCCCGGCTCAATTCTTCAATCTTCTTTGTAGTCCATCTCATATAATATGAAAATAGGGTTAATTTAATTTTTAGGCCAAAATCTTAAAGGGAAGAGTTCATAAATCAGGTGTTAACTATGCCCAATTCAAAATCCAGATTACAAGTTTTTTTAGTGCAAAAATCAGGTTTTAGCTAATTAATTAAAAATATTTATTAGATAATGATAATAAAGCCACTGTTATACTATTCATGGTCACATATTCACAATTATATGTCACATATTTTATTTATCTTACATATCATCAAATTAATTGGTTAAAGATTTTTTCGAGGTCACAAATCACAATTTTGATAAGTCACAGATTATGTCGAGGTCATAGATGAAAAAATTATAAGTCATAAATCCAAAAAATTATAGTCACAGGTCACATATTTTCAAATTTGATAGTCACATATTATTGTTTTTTAGTCACTGATGATCGAATTTTAAGGTCACAGGTCAAATAGCCGATCACCACCAACTCCACTGCCACCACCGTCACTTGCAACCGTCGCCAACGCCAACACCAACATCAACAAAATCAACACAACCAGATCCACCGCTACCACCAAACACACACAAAAAAACCACCATCGTCGCCTCCAGATCCACCACCAACACTGTCGCCGCCAAAAATACGAACATCACCACACTGCACCACACCACAACACCCACATAACACCAACAAAATCGACTTCCACAAACATAGAATTCACATCACACGCCACCAACACAAATCGGCTTCCACTCACACCGCACCAACAAACCTACTTTTACACACTTTTGAGCATCGAGCCACTGTTGCATCGCCGTCGACTAGCTGGTCGCACAGCGCAACCACGATGACGTCGCTGTGAGCGTTGACTCCGCGGCGCTTAGATCGACGAGTGACTACTTCGATTGGCCAGATTGCTCACAACACCGGCTATGAGGGCACCGCACTGCAGCAACTATGCCGTCGCTCGACTCTCATGTCTCCGACGGCGGTGCTCTGCAACGATGATGGAGGTACGAGGAAGAGAGAGGGTAGAGAGGGAGAGATGGAGATGGTGGAGAGAGACAGAGAGGGAGGCGAGAAGTGAAAAATCTGAGGATATGAAAAAATGATTAGGGTTTGTTTGAATTAGGTAGTGTGGTTATAAATAATACATGATTTCTGATTAAAAAATATTTGCACTTGATTTTTGCACTCACATCTTTAAATACCGAGAATCTTGTAATTTCCTCAATCTTAAAACCAACAAGGCCATTATTCAACAACATTGGCCTAAGTATCAAAGAGAAACCCAAAAAATTCAAATTACCATAATTTTCAAACCCCAGTAAGAAAACACACACAACATCAAAGCACACACAACTCTGACGACGACGCAATATCCGGCGATCGAAAAAGGGATCGCCGGCAAGGCGGCCCCAGGTGCCGACTTCAAGAAGCAGTAGTTGGCCTCGCAAGGCAGTAGCAGCAGCTGCCTGCCTCGTGAGGCAGCTACTGCTGTTACAGCAACAGCTATGGCTGCTCTTTGGTATTTTGTTGCATTTTTATTTTATTTTTTTTTGTCTCTTTTCCTCTTTACATTTTTTCAACCAAAATTCAAGTATAGAAATGAAAAATACGAAAAAAGAAAAAAAAGAAAAGACCCTAGTGTTTTATGGCTTTCAACTTTTCTAGAGAAAAACAACAACAATCAATTAATTACAATAGGAAGTAAAAAAAAAAAAAAGTTCTAGAGCCAAAAGTGATTATAAATATATCAACAATAACTTTAAACATATTTAAAGTTTAAACCTGTCAAAATCAAATACCCTAACACCACCCAACTAAAATGCATATTACACTAGGATTTAAAAATTATAATCCTACTCAAGGTTTACAATAACCTTGGCTTTGATAGTATTTGTTGATTAATGAATTTTAATCATCACAATAGAAAATTAATTTTCCTTTGAAGATTAAAATCATGTAAATAAGGATTTTAGTAACCTTGAGATCATTGGATTATAAAAATCCTCACATATAGAAAAGGGAGATGATAACCTTTTGAAGGAGCTTTTAATGGCCTAACCAATTGTTTCCTCCCTTATATCTTCTCCCTTGTTCTCCTCTAGGTGCATTTCCTTTCCTAAAAAGTGAAAAGTGGCTAACCCTAGTTCTCATATAAAATATGCCAATAAAGTACATATTTTTAATGCCCTATTAGGGTTTGAAAATTGCACAAATTTCCTTGGACTTTATTATAGTAGACCAATTAAGTCACACACATTTTATTGGAACCAAGAGAAGGACCTAATCGGACTCACATGACCCAAGCTCCAATAGATGTTTCCAATTGGGTCAACGCTTGACCAATTGAGATACATCTATTAATCCTGACTTATTCTACCAAAAAATCGAGATTGCACTCTCGAGTCGAGTGATAATTATAAAATTAAATTATGATCCAATAACAATATTCTCTGATTATCGTTCTACAAGTAAACCTCCATTTGATCGCCAATATGTTGAAACTGGCAAAATGACCATTTTGTCCTTCAACATTGCCATTCAACATGTATTACCCTCTAAGTCCCATTTTCACACGGCAAATTCATTGTGATCAAATCACAATGTAAAGTCCAACGATCTTATCGTCGACCTACTGAGCTCAGATTCAATTTGCCTACGAAAATACCTTAGAGTGACAGTCGTCTCTTCTCAATGACTAATGGATTCCACTATTTTAAGTACTTGATCTCTAATTGTTTCAGCCCAGTTCCCAAAGCACCGAGATTAATCTTCTACTTAAGACTTCACTCATTGGTACCTCAAAGAACTTGAACTAGCAATCAAAGGTACATTACTCACTTAGGATTTAGGTGACGCGTTTGATAATCAAGTAGAGTCTCATTTCGAACGGTTACAAATGAGTCATTTACGCAGTATTGTTTAATGTGCATCAAAACACATTATTGTTCCTATTTCAAGATCTAGACAAATCTTAATAAGAACAATACAATCTTATCAACATAAAGCGTCCATCTTTATGAACCGATTGTGAACAACATAATTTTGATCACATCACGAATTGTGTCTTACTAAACCCGATCCATCGAGTATACAATTTATGACATCTTATATGATCATGGAACCTTAGATAATCACTTCAAATTATAACTCGCAAATAAACAAACGTCAATTTGTAATGTGATTTTACAGAACACTACCCAATGAATGGGCATCAAGCTAACAATGGTATACATCCATGTCGAAAAATAGAGTATCTATTAGCAAATTGGCAAAGTTCCTCCGAATGGAGGCCATAAAGCAGGCACTAGGGAGCAAAAACACAAAGTATCCAAACGCATATAGAGGAAAATCAGTCCATCCATCCCTTCAGGATCCTCTCTGAAAGCTCAGTTGGCGTGCTGCCATAATATAAAAAGCTCAGCAGAATTCTCATTGAAATTGCACTATAAAAAATCACAATGCCAAAAATTGATCTCGCTTTTGTGGATGACGAGTAGAATGCATCCGAGAAATAAACTTCCGTGTGAGAAAAATAATCACCGAGAAATAGAAAACACAATGACCAAAAGACTTACACGACATAGACATGGCCTCCCCAGCCACTTCAACAGTCACGGTCTACGGCTGACAGGAGTGCTTGCGATATGGTCTCAAACAATTCCTCAGAATCCTGAAACATTTGAAAAAAAATTTATCCTCTCATGGAAACAAGCTATTAAACAATTTACTAACCAATTTCAAATGAGAGGGACGTGATTGGAGGTACACAAACCACGCCTTTTCAAGTTTATAAACCACTGTAACAGCTTAGATTCAATGTACAAGGGTCGCATTGATGGATTATAAACATGGTATAATTTAATATAAACTGCTTCCTCCTCCCACACTCGCGAAAATATTTCTTAAGAATCACCCAGCCTGATGAAAACGGCAGCAAAATAAAAACATATGAAGGTATAAAATTTTCCAGAAGCATGATCAAACTATAACTGTCGTAAAGCACAAAAGAAACAAAAGGATAAGACTAACAAAGTTGATTATAGTCAAACTGGACTTCATCTTTACCTCCGTATGCATGGGTTTGATATATGCCCTTTTTCTCTCATGACCAGAAAAGCCTAAGCAAAGTATGAGAATTACAACTGACACGATATACGGTGGTTTTAATAGTCTTTAAGATCAATAGATGGCTCATTTCCAGGAAAATAAAAATTACGTATGGCATTATGTAATCCGATTACAAGATGTGTCGGCCTGATGTCATGTTAAAACTTAGGAGAAAGAAGCACGTAAAAGAGAAGGTTGGTGAAATACAAATTAAGATGAGCACGGTCATATTTGCAACAGCAACTCTGGAATGTGATCAATATGCAAAGCGATAGTATTACTACAATCTATAACTAATATTTCAAGAAACAATGAATGGTTTGCATCGCAAAATATATGAGTACCTTTATTGTACAAAGCCACTAAAATGACATGGTGCATTTGTGAAGTTATATGATTGCACTTACTCAGCTTGTTAATGTGATTTTATACTAGTGACTTAGCCGTCTCATAATTTCTTGGAAACATGGCTCAGTTTTTTGTTCTTGAACTTGTTGGGTGAGGGAGAATTATTCTACTTGGAATACCACAGATTACTTGCATTTTTTACTGAACTAGTTGCTTAATAGCACGTGAGTTGGACTTTCATGAGTTTCATGCAGCATTCCTTTTTCCACATAACAGAAGTATCTTATCCCAACATCTAATGCCTGTGTAACATGATAACTCCCAGCAGAGTTCAGTGAGAACTTAACAAAAACATTTTATCCATTAATCTTACCAAATAATTATAGTTACTTTGGGCAACATTATGCTGCATCAGATGCATCTATCAGGATCAGCGTATATCTGATTCCGCAATACTGTACCAGACCGTGCACCAACTCTTGGCAAATAAAATAAATAAAATAGGTGTAACAACATAATCAAGTGAAAAACTGATCAGCACTCTCTATGCTTATAAAGACAAATCTTTTACCCATTAATCTTACCAAAAAATTATAGTTACTTTGGTACTTAAATCATCGATTATAAATGGTTTTCAGAATGCAAAAATTCATGTTATTTTGAAGATGGTTTTGGGGAAGAAGGCCAGAAGGGGAAATGAGAATTTATTACTTAGCAACAGCCTGACTTGGCTCATGTAATCAATTAAACGACTGATAAGCCCAAAATGAATATTATATGCTATCTTTTATAAAGGTCAAGTCTAAAACTACAACAAAATGATAAAATATATCAAGTAAAATGACAAACCATGTCAGGCTTGAACATTGATTCACATGCACCATATAGCGATTCGGAGGCCCTTCCAGCAACAACAAAATCTTTGGCAAGTTCCCTGGCACTAAAATAAAAAAAAAAAAAAAAAAAAAACCTGGCACTAAAATAAAAAAAAAAAAAAAAAAAAAAATCTCTATAAAACCAGAAGTGTATATATTTATCTACAAAAATTGCAAGTAAAATCTAACAAGGTCTGTCTGCAATGAGCATTAAGCTGAATGCTAGTTCTAACCCAGGCTTTTTACATAATGACAATGATAGACCCCCCAATCCATGCAACTTACCAAAGGCGCAGGAATTAAGGAAAAGCATATTGCATAATTCCAGCACCAATTACATAATCCCAGAACCAGTCACTTAATTTCAGCAGCACCGATTACTCAATTACATCAATAATTAGGGAGAAAACCACATATAAATGAGGGGAATGAGCACGTTACCAGCATCCAGAAAATTGGGAGATTCCTTGGGAGAGTGTGGACCTCTCGAATGTCCATTGATCTTGTTAATTTTTCTTTTTATTATTGAATAAAGAATCTGCTTATCTTATAGCAGGTTTATTCCTTTGTAATCTCCATTTTAGCGGTGGAAATTATCATAATAAAATTCTTATCATGTTTGGATCTATCACTGGTATCAGAGCTGTTACGATCGGGATGGTGAATTTATCAGATCGTGTGAGAGAGTTGGAAGGGGTTCATCGGCAATTACAGGTCAGATGGAAGAAATGCAAGTGCAATTGAAGAGGGTACAAAATATTGAGAAAAACATGGCAATCATTCTCGAGAAAGTTTCCTTCGTGAGATCAAAATGGGAGGAAGTAGAAAGTGAGAAAAAATGCAAGGATATCGGAAGAGGGGAGGATTCAAAGTGCACTCTGCATTCTAAAAATTCCCCAGGTTTGGAGACAAGCAATCGAGTCGGAAGTGGTGGTTCGGGAGAAAATTGGAGACCCGAACTAAAGGGGAGGAGGCTGGAGATGCCTGTGTTCTTGGGAAAGAATCCAGACGACTAGATCTTCAGGGCGGAATGTTATTTTGTGGTGAATCAGTTGACAGAGGTGGAGAAATTAGAGACAGCAGCACTGTGTTTCGAAGGTGATGCACTCGCCTAGTACCAGTAGGTGCAGAAGAGAAAAGGGGTAAGAAATTGGGAAGAGTTGTAATTGAACAAAGAACTGGGAATTTTTCTGTTATATTATTCATTGGAAATCACGATATATATACATGTACAATCTCTCTAAGGTATGCTAATCTCTCTAGTTAATTATGCTAATTTAGCTACTGAAATTAGGCTAATTAGAGACTAATTAGGCTACTGTAATTAGGCCTAATTAGAGACTAATTAGCTCGTAATGTTAGCCTATTATTCTGTAACACTCTCCCTCAAACTGGAGCATAGATATTAATCATGCCCAGCTTGTTACAAAGATACTCAACCCTAATCCCATTTAATGCCTTTGTGAAGATATCCCCAAGTTGCTCTCCAGTCTTCACATAACTAGTAGAGATTGTATTTTCCTGGATTTTCTCACGAATGAAATGACAGTCAACCTCAATGTGTTTAGTCATTTCATGGTATACCGGATTTGAGACGATATGAAGGGCAGCTTGGTTGTCACACCAGAGTTTTGCTGGTACCGAAGGCTTCAATCCAACCTCAGCTAGAAAATGTTGTATCCACAAAATTTCACATGTAGTCTGGGCTATGGCTCTGTACTCCGATACGACATTGTGCTTCTTACTCCTCCAAGACATAAGGTTTCCACCAACGAAGATGCATATCCTGTAGTAGACCGTCTATCAATTTTAGATCCAGCTCAATCAGCATCTGCAAAGCCTTCAATGCAAAAATGTCCGTGATTGCTATACACTATACCAAGGCCAAGAGCTCTTTTTAGGTAACACGGGATCTGTTCCAATGCTGTCCAATGTTTTACTGTAGGCGCAAACATAAATTGGCTAACAACACTGACAGCATAAGCTATATCTGGACGAGTCGTTGTGAGATAATTTAGTTTCCCAACTAGTCTCCTGTACATTTCTGGATCATCAAAGAAATTACCATCATCTTTTGTAAGATGTACATTAGGAACCATTGGAGTGTTGCATGGCTTGGCTCCCATCTTTCTGGTTTCTGCCAGCAGATCAAGTACATACTTTCTTTGAGACAAGAATATCCATTTTTTGCTTCTTGTTACTTCTATTTCGAGAAAATATTTTAGTTGGTCCAAGTCTTTTGTGTGAAATTTGGTATGCAGAAATAACTTGAGAGAGGAGATTCCTGCACAATCATCTCCTGTAATGATAATGTCATCAACATAAACAACAAGAAGAATAATGCCAACTGCTGACTGTTTGTAGAAGACTGAGTGATCACATTTGCTCTTCTTCAACCCAAAATCCTGAGCTACTTTACTGAACTTGCCAAACTAGGCACGGGGACTCTGTTTTAGACCATACAGAGATTTTTTCAGATGATAGACTTTCCCATACTCCCCCTGAGCAACAAATCCAGGTGGTTGCTCCATATACACCTCTTCCTGGAGATCACCATGAAGGAATGCATTCTTGATATCCAACTGGTGTAAGGGCCAATCTTGGGATGCGACAATGGATATAAATAGGCGGACAGAGGTAAGTTTGGCCACCGGAGAGAAGGTATCCGAATAATCCACTCCATAAGTCTGAGCAAATCATTTTGCAACAAGTCTAGCTTTAAGTCTTGCTACAGAACCATTTGGATTGACCTTGATAGCAAAGACCCATTTGCATCCCACAGCTTTCTTACCTTTAGGCAGGTCTACCAACTCCCATGTCTGATTTTCATCTAGAGCGTTTATCTCCTCAAACATTGCATTCTTCCATTCAGGATGACTCAAGGCTTCTTTTACCGTTCTAGGCACAGAGATTGAATCTAAAAAGGTAATTAAAGAACTAGACACAAGAGACAGATGGTCGTAGGAAATGAAGTTAGCTATGGGATAAATAGATTTAGGGAGTGTATACTGGCGTTTACCTTTACGAAGACTAATGGGAAGGTCAAGGTCGTTTGGAGAATCAGATGACGCAGTAGCCGGTGCAGGACATATATCATTGGTCTCTTGCCTTCTGGAATAAACGTGGATAACAGGCGGCTTTACTTGAGTAGGAGGTTGCTCATTAGAGGTTCCGGGAGATGTAAGAGAAGCGCCATCATCTGATTGCTCAATAGGAGCACTTAGATGTGTGATTTGGTAGATTAGCCACTCATCTTTCTCTCCCTGACTTGTAAAGATGGAGGGAGAGGAGAAGAATGGTGCATTTTCTGAAAAGATCACATCAGTAGAAACTAGATATTTATGGAGATCAGGTGAGTAGCATCGATACCCTTTTTGAAGACGAGAATATCCTAGAAAAGCACACTTCAAGGCTTTTGGATCTAGTTTAGTAATGGATGGCCTTACATCACGAACGTAACAAGTGCTTCCAAATACCCGTGGTTCCACTGGAAATAGTGACTTGTTTGGAAATAGAATACTATATGGAATATCCCCGTCAAGTACTGTAGATGGCATGCGATTAATCAGAAAACATGCTGTAGAGACGGCATTAGCCCAGAACTGCTTAGGAACCTTCGTTTGAAACAAAAGAGCTCGAGCTGTTTCAAGTAGATGTCTATACTTTCTCTCAGTAACTCCATTTTGAGGAGGAGTATCAATACAAGAGGATTGATGAATAATCCCATGTTGAGTCATGTAAGTCTGGAATGAGTCTGACATATATTTTTTTGCATTATCACTTCTTAGTATATGCACAGAAGTATTAAATTGGGTTTTAATTTCAGCATAAAAGGTACAAAAATGAGAGAACACTTCAGATCGATTTTTCATAAAGTAAATCTATGTCATTCGAGAAAAATCATCCACAAAAGTAATAAAATATCTAAACCCAGTTTTAGACACAACAGGACATGGTCCCCAAACGTCTGAATGAACCAACTCAAAAGCGGACTCAGCTCGTTTATTAATTCTCGGACCTAATGAGCTACAGTGATGTTTTGCAAAATGACATGACTCATAATCTAGTGAAGATACATCGTGGAACTGAGGGCATAGTTTCTTCAATGTAGACAGAGATGGATGTCCAAACTGACAATGTGCTATAACTGGGGAGCTGGTACTGGAACAAGCAACTGATCGAGGCACCCACGTATCAAGAATATAGAGACCATCAGATACATGTCCTTTACCAATAATATGCTTTTTCATAAGATCCTGAAAAAGGCAATGATCAGGAAAGAATGAGATACAATAATTAAGATCCTTGGTAAGTCTACTTACAAAGATCAAATTAAAAGCGAGTTTTGGTAGACTCAGAACAGATGACAAGGTAATAGAGGAAGTTGGTTTAACAGTCCCAGATCCCACAATGTTATAGGTTGACCCATCAGCTATGGTAACAGGAGAGGGAGCTTTGTGTGATCGAAAGCTAGAGCAGGTACTAGAATTACCTGTCATGTGATATGTGGCCCCTGAATCAATTACCTATTTCTTTGAAGAGGAGATAAGACATGTTTTACCTGATTCGGCAAGGGCAGTAACTGGAGTGGATTCCTTCAGTGATTCTTGATACTGAGAGAATTTGGCATACTCATCACCTGATATCATAATAGTTTTCTCAAAAGATGAACTAGGAGCAGCAGCAACATTGGCGGTCTGAGTTCTCTGATTGCAATTCTGTAATTTCCTATAGTATGGCTTGGTGTGGCCTGGTTCATGGCAGTAGTAGCAGATAACGTTGCTTGAATCATTGTTACGGTTATCAGTAGTCTTGTTTCCTCTTTCCCTATTGTTGGGCCTCATTGCATAGTAATTTCCCCCTCCTTTGGTAACAAGAACATTATTTTGCTGAATAGGTGATGTATTTTCAGTGCGTAGAACTCTACTGAAGACGTCTTGAAGAGAGGGAATTTCAGAGCTAGAGAGAATTTGAGATTTGGAAGTCTCGAATTCAGGAGGAAGACCAGCCACAAAGCTCATAACCCCCATTTGCTCCCTTTGAATTTGCTAAACTTTGACATCAGTGCTGAATGGCAATAGCATATTAAGTTCTTCATACGTCCTTTTGAAGTCCATGAAATAAGCTGTGAGGGACTTGGTTTTCTTTTCAGCACGGTAAAAAGCCTTACAAACTTAATAAATTCGTGACACATTTCCTTTGCCAGAATACAAAAACTCCAGATAGTCCATTAGCTCTTTTACAAATTCGCAGTGATTAATTAAACCAATTACCTCACTATCAATAGAATTTCTGATTTGTAAAAAGAGTTTTGCATCTTCTCACAACCAACTTTGTTTGGTATCATCTTTAGGTGGATCTTTATTTAAGTGATCATCTTTGTCTATGCTCCGTAAATAGATTCTAATCGTCTTACTCCATTCCAGATAATTAGTGCTATTCAATTTATGTTCAGCGATTTTGGACATCACTGGAATGATCTGGCTCACAGATCCCTTGAACTCAGTCATCGTTCAATTATCCAATAATAGGCAGATTGAAAGACTCAATTAATCCAACCCAAACAAAAGTCCACAAATAATCCACCAAGTCTAACAGCCCAAAGTTAAAATAAATATATCCAATATGGCCCAATTAAATAGATCACGTATGTAGAGCCCAATAGAATATAAGTAACGAACTCACCAGAAATTAGCCAAAGAAAATCTCGTAATTCAAACCCAACAGAGACGACCGACCAGAATTTTCCATCCAGAAGCCAAGACTGTGTGTCTGGGTTACTCCACTAGGGTCACCGGAGATAAAAAAAAATTGTCCAAAATCCACAAAACAGCGTCACAAAGACGCGAACCAGAGGCGAAATCGCACAGTGAACCTGGAACGCAGACTCCAACCCAAATAGAGACCGAGGGATTCAGAATGTGCCCAGCAACCCAATTGATCTGTTGGCAGAAAAACCAAACTGCCGGCAATTAGGAGTGAAAAACCCAGATGTCGGAATCACAGATGATGCCGCCAGAAATCCGGAGGCAAAGGGCTGACCACAGTGACCCTAACACATAAAGATGTCGCCTAATTCAAAGAACCGAACTACGGGTAAGATGGTTCATGGCTCTGATACCATGTAATTGAATAGAGAGCTAGGAATTTTTCTGTTATATTATTTATTGGAAATCACGATATATATACATGTACAATCTCTCTAAGGTATGCTAATCTCTCTAGTTAATTACGTTAATTTAGCTACTGAAATTAGGCTAATTAGAGACTAATTAGGCTACTGTAATTAGGCCTAATTAGAGACTAATTAGCTCCTAATTTTAGCCTATTATTCTGTAACAGAGCTCAAAGTGCTGATGAGATGTCAGTTTAGGTCTTCACTAGAAGGCACCTTGGAGGAACGATTCCTTGCTCTTCGGTAGGATCGGTCAGTGATGGAGTATAGGATCGCCTTCGAGTTATTGGCAGCGCAGATCGGAGAGATTTCTGACGCCATCTTAGAGGGCAATTTCATAAATGGGCTCAGACCGGAAATAAGGGCCGAAATTCGAGTGTTGAGGCCTAAGGGTTTAGAACAGATTATGGAGCTAGCCCAACGAATTGAGGAGAAAAATCTGATGTTGCAGGCCTGTTTTGGCAGACTTGACCCAATAAGAAACAAGGTCATTTCTAATCCAAATTGGCAAAATCCCCAACCCCGACAGAAAATTTACAACAGCCCAAGCATCAATTCGCGAGCCATGATGTCGATCGAGCCCAGAAAACCCCTTCGTACAGATGCCGCGACTTCCAATTTTAAAAAGCTCAGTGAAGCAGAGCTCAAGAGCAAGCATGAGAGAGGACTTTGCTTCTGCTGTGATGAGAAATATTCTATTCGGCACTAATGTAAGTACAAGGAATTACAGGTTTTGCTGGTTCATGATGAGGAGGTAGATGAGGGGTTGGAAATTGAGGGGTTGAGCGATGAATTGGCTGAAGGAAGGCAGACCATTACAGGTGAAGTGGTGGAGTTGTCCATGAACTCGGTGGTAGGACTCACTCTGCCTCAAACCATGAAGGTATAAGGGAAAATTTCAGGTCAAGAGGTGGTAGTACTAATTGATTGTGGAGCTAGCCACAATTTTATTTCGGCTGGACTCGGCTGGATTAGTACAGAAGTTAGGTTTACCAAGAACAGATACAATTGGATATGGGGTGATTATGGGTACAGGTATGGCGGTGCAAGGAGCAGGGGTGTGCAAAGGAGTGCATCTATCTCTCCAAAACATTGAAGTGGTTGAAGATTTTCTTCCATTGGACTTGGGGAGTTCCGACGTGATTCTAGGGATGAAGTGGCTATCCTCATTAGGGCCAACAAAGGTTAACTAGAAAAATCTTACAATGAAATTCTAGGTTGGCGGTAATACCATGAATTTGCGAGGGGATCCAAGCTTGAGTAAGACTTTAGTCACCTTGAAAGCTATGATGAAAGCATTCAAGGAAGGTGGTGAAGGTATGCTTCTTGAATTAGGCAGTATGGGAGTCGAAGTTGGAAGAGAACATGGTGAGCCACCAGCAGAAATTGTAGAGGTGTTGAGTGAATTTGGGGAGGTTTTTGAAGAACCTAAGGGGCTGCCGCCACAACGAGGCAAGGATCATGCCATCCACTTGCAACCAGGAACAAGCCCGATTAGTGTGAGGCCATATCGCTACCCACATGTCCAGAAAAATGAGATCGAGAAATTGGTAAAAGTGATGCTAGCTGCCGGAATTATCAGGCCAAGTACCAGTCCATTTTCGAGTCCAGTATTATTAGTGAAGAAAAGAGATGGAGGGTGGCGCTTCTGTGTAGATTATAGAGCCGTAAACAAGGTGGTGGCGATACCTGATAAGTTTCCCATTCCGATGATATACGAACTGTTGGATGAACTACATGGAGCGACGATCTTCTCTAAGCTCGACTTAAAGGCTGGCTATCATCGAATTCGGGTCAAACCGGAGGATATCTTGAAGACAGCGTTCAGAACACACGAAGGGCATTACGAGTTCTTGGTGATGCCATTCGGGCTAACAAATGCACCCACCACATTTCAGTCACTGGTGAATGAAGTGTTTAAAGAACAGTTGAGGCGGTTTGTTCTTGTGTTTTTTGATGATATTTTGGTATTCAGTCGAAGTCTAGAGGATCATGTGAAGCATTTGAGGGAGGTCTTGCAGCTGTTGAAACAACATCAATTGTACGCCAATTGCAAGAAATGTAGCTTCGGTCAACCAGAAGTAGAATACTTGGGGCACTGCATTTCATACCGAGGTGTGGCCGCAGATAAATCGAAGATTCAAGCTATGGTAGACTGGCCTAGTCCCAACTCATTGCGAGAGTTGAGGGGATTTTTGGGGCTCACAGGATATTATCGCCGTTTTGTGAACGATTATGGTAAACTTGCATGGCCATTAATAGAAAGGTTACGCAAGGATAATTTTTTCTGTGATGAAGAAGCAGATCAAGCATTTAAAACACTAAAAACTAGGGATGGCAATCGGGCTCGCCGGCTCGGGCCGCCCGTGGCTCGGCTCGGGAAAAGCTCGAGCCGGCTCGGCTCGAGGCTCGGTAGACCCGAACCTAAGCTCGGGCCGAGCCCCATTTTGGGGACACGGGCTTTGCCCGAGCCGGCCGGTGAGCTCGCGAGCTTTTTAATAAAAAAAAAAATTATATTTAAGGCAAAACTGCTGCCTTTTAAAGGCAGCAGTTCGCTGCCTTAATTTAAGGCAGCAAGCTGCTGCCTTATAGGCAGCAAAACTGCTGCCTTTTAAGGCAGCATGAGGTTAAAAAAAAAAAAAAAAAAGAGGGAGAAAACGAGCCTGCCCGGCTCGGCCCGTAAAAGCCCGAGCAAAAGCTCGGGCCGAGCCTATTTTTTTGGCCGAGCTTTTGTTCGGCCCGACTCGAGCCCGCAAAAAAGCTCGGTTATTTTAACCGGGCCGAGCCCGAGCCGAAACTTTAGGCTCGCGAGCCGGCTTGGCCCGGCTCGTTTACATCCCTACTAAAAACTGCCATGACATCAGTACCAGTCCTCGCCCTTCTGGACTTCAACCGTCCCTTTATAGTAGAGACAGATGCTTCAGGCTTTGGCTTGGGGGTTGTACTAATGCAAAACCAACATCCTATTGCGTACTATAGCTGTGTGCTCAATCCAAAGGGGAAGGCGAAGTCAACTTATGAAAGGGAATTGATGGCGATCGTGTTTGCAATTCAAAAGTGGAAACACTACTTGCATGGTCACAAATTCTATGTGCGAATGGATCAAAAAAGTTTGAAATTCTTATTGGAGCAACGAGAAGTAAACTCGGAATATTAGAAGTGGCTACTTAAATTAATGAGTTATCAATTCGAGGTTCAATATCGGCTGGGAAGGGAAAACAAGGCTGCTAATGCCCTTTCCTGTGTTAGCTCTTCCACCGAGTTAATGACAATGTCGGTTCCTGCAGTAGTACAACTAGACACTCTAGCAAAAGAGGTTCGGACGAACTCACAGCTACAAACTATTATTCAAGAACTCAAGCAAGATCCTTCTAGCAGGCTAGATTTTGCTCTGGTAAATGGCCAGCTGTTGTTTGAAGGACGTTTATTCCTGCCCAAGGGGTCATCATTGATCCCATTGATGTTACAAGAGGGTCACGACAGCAAGATTGCTGGACACTCTGGCTTTCGAAAAACTTATAGTCGTATCGCTGAGAATGTCTATTGGGAGGGGATGAAAGCTGATATTCAGCGTTATGTGAACCAATGTGCAGTTTGTCAACAAAACAAGTATATTACACTATCACCGGGAGGCTTGTTGCAACCTCTTCCGATTCCTAATCAGGTTTGGGAGGACATAGCAATGGATTTCATTGAAGGACTACCGAAATCAAGCAACATGGATACAATCTTAGTAGTGGTGGATAGATTAAGCAAGTATGGGCATTTTATAGGGCTTAAGCACCCTTTCACAACGGCAAGTGTGGCTGAAGTTTTTGTTAAAGAGGTGGTGTGACTACATGGGGTACCTCGCTCCATTGTATCAGATAGAGACAAGATCTTAGTCAGCAATTTTTGGGAGGAATTATTTCGTTTGCAAGGTACTAAGCTCAATCGTAGTACTGCTTACCATCCCCAATCAGATGGACCTAAATTGCACCCTAGAAACATATCTTTGCTGTTTTGCTTCATCACGACCCAAATCTTGGTTCAGCTGGTTACCTTGGGCCGAGTTATGGTATAACACATCCTTCCATACAGCAAGCAAGACGACTCCTTTCCAGGTCGTCTACGGGCGCAAACCTCCTGCTCTACTGAAGTTTGAAAAAGGATCCACCCCAGTTTCAGCAATAGAGCAGCAACTCCTTGAAAGGGATCAGGTTTTAGAGAAATTGAAAGCACAATTATTGCAAACTCAAGCAAGGATGAAAGGCATAGCTGACCGCAAGAGAAGAAATGTTCAGTTCGAGGTTGGAGATCTTGTGTACTTGAAGATTAGGCCGTATCGTCGCAAATCCTTAGCTGCGCGACCTAACGGGAAGTTAGCACCATGGTTTTACGGTCCGTTTGCAGTTGGTCAGAGGATTGGTCAGGTTGCTTATAAGCTAATTCTTCCTCCAACATGTAACATTCATCCTGTATTTCATGTATCCCAGCTACGTAAGACAGAAGGGGCTGTGCAGGCCGTGAAGGAACTACCTAGCCAATTGAATGAGGAGTTGGAAATGTTGGTTGAGCTAGAAGCATTACTTAGGGTGCGACCTGGCTTGGGAAGCAACATTCGAGGCTTGGATGTTTTAATACAATGGAAAGGACTACCACACTTGAGGCCACGTGGGAGCCTTACGACGTGATCAAGCAACAGTTTCCTTCCTTTCACCTTGAGGACAAGGTGAAACTTATGGGGGGAGGTAATGATAGACCCGCAATCCATGCAACTTACCAAAGGCGCGGGAATTAAGGAAAAGCAGATTGTATAATTTCAGCACCAAGATTGCATAATTCCAGCACCAATTACATAATCCCAGAACCAGTCACTTAATTTCAGCAGCACCGATTACTCAATTACAGCAATAATTAGGGAGGAAAACCACATATAAATGAGGGGAATGAGCACGTTACTAGCATCCAGAAAATTGGGAGATTCCTTGGGAGAGTGTGGACCTCTCGAATGTCCATTGATCTTATTAATTTTTCTTTTTATTATTGAATAAAGAATCTGCTTATCTTATAGCAGGTTCATTCCTTTGTAATCTCTATTTTAGCGGCGGAAATTATCATAATAAAATTCTTGTCCTATTTGGATCTATCAGACAACACCTTCAAAAACAGGAACAGTATATTAAGGTTCTAATCAAGTCAAAAATTATAATTTCAGCAAAACAATTTAAGACAGTAAAATTTTATCAGAAATTTTTTAGATGTTATTACCGCAGAAAATACTGAATTTTTCATGTTTATGCAAATATGAATCAGCCTCAAAGTATTATATAATTTTTTTTTTAGAGGAGCAAAATTTACAAAGACTAAGAATCCTGATGAAAAAATGAAGAGGGGGAGAAACTGGACATACTTTGCCCCGATAGAATCCATGGTGCAAATGAAGGGTTTATCTTCGTCTGCCAATCCAGCAATTACAGGTTGACAGAAGTACGGACCAAATCTAAACCACAAAAAGAAAAAAATGAAGCAAGTCATCCTCTCCATAAATGATTAACTAATTTTTAAAACATGTATGAAGTGTAAGATTTCTTATAACATAATGGCATGATATAATCCACATGTTCATACACAACAAGAAGAGGAAGAGGAACGGGAACGAGGAAATAAAAATAAAAATTTAGTAACTTAAGAAGAAAATTATAAAACAGTCTTCAGTTACATCTTCCATAAACCTGCATAACTTATCTCTATGATGTAGCTGCTATGAGTTATTATAGTCTTTTATCGCCATTTGCTTCCATATTTAGCAGTAAACCAACCAGTAGGGTAAGCAATGCATGATTTTTCAAAACAATGGATGCAATACAAAAAAGAAATGATGCACATACTTACTACATTTTCTGAGAGCCTTTTGATATGTAGTAGATGCATGAATTAGGATATAGAACAGACCCAAAAATTTCTATTGTTATTAATTTTAATCATAAACCAGAAAATTTATAAGTAAAAGAAAGCATGCACTATATACAGCCAAGAGCAGAACATCATATGCAAGTTCCACATGAAACTACATTGTATATTTGCTCAGAAACAGAGGTTGCTTAACTCCACCTTAAAGTTCCTCAACCCACTGGTATGATCCATTAAACTAGGTTGCAGTTTATGTGAACTTGTATATGGCATTTTCCCATTCAAGGTCTCCTGTTAAACCATTCTTTTTTTATAAAATTATTTCAAAGCAACAGCAATTTATTTTTTAACTGCACAGCCGTCAAGTGTACCAAGATAAGTAGTGTGTTCATGAGCAAATCAGAGACATTCGCAATTTACCAACCTTTTCTCGTAAAGAATAGCAGATACGAGGCTAGCAAAAGTCTCAGGCTTCATGTTCCTCTCTTCTCTAAGCTGATATAACTTGTAACGAAAAACAAGCCGTTGATATCTTCAGAAAGTTCAAAGAAAAAAAAAGGGAAATCAGTAATCCCACAAAGTTCATAAAAAACCAATCTAAAATAAAGAAGCACCAGTAAAGAGTAGATAATTTCCCTAAATTCATACATTAGTTATACTTAAAAGTGTGCATTTAAGTCTACCACATCATATTGCATATTTGCATACAATCCTTCAGAGTTGTATCTCTCCCTAATAAGCAAGTGTAATGCACTACATATTTACAAGATGTGTCAACAGCTTTGAACAACATAATGTGCATCATATTCATCCTTCGGAGTTTGAAATCATGAAGAAAAATGTTCCTTTTAGTTTTTTGTCAATAAGCTTGTACATGTTTTATTCTTCTTGTCTCTCTTTGTATACATACAAAAACACATTACTCAAACCACATAAATCCATTTATTACCTTCACTTCCTTCCATTTCATTATTGTCCAATTCACTATTATTTAATGAACATATGTTT
>NC_036246.1:42825849-42845010 GCF_002742605.1 Olea europaea var. sylvestris
GGACCTCGAGAATGGTTGAGGAAAGCCAGGAAGTATCTTCAGCTGCATCAGATTCTTAATTAGTTGAGGTTGGGAGTGGCAAGATGTATCTGAAGGGAAAGGCTGATATTTGGTTCGATGGATTTATTGCTAGTCATTCAGAGGCAGATTGGGGGTTATTCTCAGAGGAATTATGTGGGAGATTTGCAGAAACTACAGGGGAAGAAGTGGTTGAAACTTATAGTAAGATCAAGCAGTTGGGGACAATAGTTGAATACCAGGAGAGGTTTGAAGAACTTAAAGCCCAAGTGTTATTGGCATTAGCTCATGTCCCAGAATCCTACTACATCTCTGTGTTCACCAGTGGGTTGAAAAGAGAGATCAAATCCATGGTTAAGATGACGAAGCCAACCACCCTAGACCAAGCATTTGAAGTAGACAGCCTGCAAGAGTCTACTATACAGGCCATAAATAGGTTCCAAAAGCCTAAAGGTTTTACACCTAACAAAAGGAACCCTTACCCCTCCAAACCCCCTAAAGAAACTAAACCCATAGAACCCTAGCCAAAACCAATAAAAACCCAAACTATAAAACCATGACTCCCACTGACTTCCAAACCAAAAGAAACCTTGGGCTTTGTTACAAATGCGATGAGTACACCATTGGTCATGTGTGTAAGAATAAATCCCCGAATTTCATATTGGCAGATGAGGAGGAAAGTGAGGAGAAAGAAGAAGGGAAGTCTGAATCAGAGGATGATGAGGTGATGGAGATTTCTGTCAGTGCTTTGGCTGGCAACCCAAAACATAAAACTATTAGAGTTCCTGGAATTATAAAAGGGAGGAAGACTTTGATCCTAGTCGATAGTGGAAGCACACATAGCTTCCTAGATGAGGGCTTGGCTAGAGAGCTAAACTATACGCCTGAGGAAGCTAGAACTATGAGAGTTAAGGTGGCTAATGGGGAGAGGCTGGAGAGTAAATCCCTGAAGCACGGAAAGTACACAATTGGGAGTTTCAGTACAGGTTGAGAACATTGAAGCTGGGGTGGAGTGATATGGTCTTGGGAGTAAACTGGATGAGTCAATTTGGACCCATCATGTTTGACTTCACAAAGGGGTATGTTAAATTCCAGAACGAACAGGGAGAGGTGATTTTGAGAAGTGAAAACCCAGACCTGCATGTGGAAATGATGGAGGTAAGAGAGATGGAGAGCTTGTTTATAAAACATAGCTATGGAGTGGGATAGATGTATTCAATAGAAGAGAAAGGGAAAGAAGAGATTCCTATCCAAATCACAGAGATCATTAGCCAATTTACAGAAGTGTTTGAGAACCCACAGGGCTACCTCCCCCGAGGTCCCATGATCATCATATTCCATTGAAAGAGGGTGCCCAACCTTTCAAGATCAGACCCTAAAGATGCCCGTTTATTCAGAAGACGGAGATTGAAAAATTGGTTAACGAAATGTGGGAGAGTGGAATCATCCAAGCTAGCAACAGCCCTTTTGCATCACCAGTCCTTCTAGTAAAAACGAAGGATGGATCTTGGAGATTTTGTGTAGATTATAGGCAGCTTAATAGCCTAACTGTCAAGGACAAATTTCCCATGCCAATCATTGATGAGTTGCTGGATGAACTCAAAGGCTCCAATACTACCCTAAAATTGACCTTAGAGCAGGATATCATCAAATAAGTGTTGCTGATCCAGACATCTACAAAACTGCCTTTAACACTCATCAAGGGCTCTATGAATTCAAAGTGATGCCCTTGAGCCTCACTAATGCTCCTGCCACATTTCAGGGTTTCATGAATGAAGTGTTCCGGAATCAATTGAGGGAATACATGTTGGTCTTCTTTGATGACATTCTAATTTATAGCCCTGATTTGGACACACATTGTAACGCCCCAATTTTTCTATAAACACCGGAACGTTACGAAAAACTCACTTCTCTCTATTTTAAATGCAGAACTATATAAAAAGACTCTTTAATAATCAAATAACTACAATATTTATAAATTTAAATTTGAAAATATGAAAATCGTATCTAAACATAAACTTAAACTCTTAACTAATTCAAATAACACATTCTGAAAAAATTAAACTAATTGATAAATCTAAAAAAAAAAAACAGCAAACTTATTTCTTTCTCTCTATTCTTTATCCAGTTGGCAGCCCGCATCACCAATTCGCCACTGTTCCAATTGACCCGAACTAACATGTAAAATTAATGTAAGAGTGAGTATTTAAAAATACCTAGTAAGATACGTGCAATTTCCATACACAATTACATAACAAATAAATTATACACTTCATACCGCTCTTCTTTTATGAAGTATATCGGTGACCAAGCGACACACCCATCTTAAGTCCTCTTAAATTCCCGTAGAAATTGCATATCTCTTTCTCTAGAACTCAAAGGTCCACTAGCAATTTATGCATATTAATTGTATATAAGAGCATAAGGAAACTAAAACACTTTGCACATAAATGTATCTTACTTGTCTTGAAAAATCTGAATGCACGTTCAAAATCTTTTCTTCACTTTGAAAAACACGTGATTAAAATATTTGATGCAGGAAAACTTTATTTCCAATACTATTCTCTCTCTTCCTTTCTCTCTCTCTCCTTTCTCTTTCTCTTTCTCTTTCTCTCTTCTCTCTCTTTACCGTATGTATTGTATAAGAATTGGTGTGAGAATAACTTTTTTCAACGTGCCTATATTTATAGTGCAGGATTTTTGGAAAAGTGGGACACTGCTCACAATTAATCTTTATCTGAGTCAACCAAAAAGATTCATTGGATTTGTACTACACCTTTGTTTCTATCTCAATCAAGTCATGTGCAATAAAATATTCCTCAACCCTTTCCCAATTTCAGCAGAAGTATTATTTTATTAATTATCACCAAAATTGAGGACTGCTGGAAGACTTCATTTTCTTTAGGAGTTGTTATCTAAAATAAACAAAAAACAAACCCACTACACGTAACCGGCTAATTAAGTTAAAAAAAAAAAGATAGTTATTTACTTAGGATTACTATTAACAATTAACCTTTATCCTAATCAACTCTTAAAACTAATCTAAATTACCAGCCAACCATCATAATTAACTTGATCAGTTCCATATTTATCTTTACCAAAAATGTAACCCATTCATCTCTATAGACACGTGGCTGGATCCCTATGAAAATCCAAATCCCAAATCAAAGCAAATAAATCTATTTAAAATAATACTACCTTATCTATCATAACCTACCCTTGTACTATGCCAAGAAAATTGCCCATATATTTTATATAATAAGTATGGCAGCCATTAACTTAATAAAAAGATAACAGTAAGCAGAGTTTTAATGCTATCGAAACTGTCGAGCCTAGTTTCACAAATAATTTGGATGAGAAATATTTTACAATAATAAAGTTAGGATTATCATTAAACTATATCATAATCCAATTGAAATTACTAGTAAACTTATTAAAAACAGGGTCATGCGTGGCAGCCAATTTTCCTATTAATTACCTACCAACTTAATAAATAACAAAGCTTACATTTTTAGAACTACAATATCTCGGACCTAACTTATCCGAATTATCTTTTTCTTTGGCCTAAAATACACTATTAATTACAAGCTATCCAATGAGTCCAATATCGATATACTTATACTTGCTCTATCAAAATTTAATTATTTGACTCAAAGTATAAGAATTTAAAATATATTACCTCTTAGTCCCTCAACTTTTGAAACCATAAAATATTATATATATTTATTCTAAAATTTTTGGGGTGTTACACACATTGCCAACATCTCAAAACTATACTAGAGATTCTACAGAAACATCAGTTATATGCAAAGAAATCCAAATGCAGTTTTGGACAATTACAAGCGGGATACTTAGGACACATAATCAGCAAGGAAGGAGTTTCAGCTGAACTCGATAAAATTGAAGCTATGCAGCTATGGCCTGTTCCTAAGAATGTCAAGCAGGTGAGGGGGTTTCTTAGATTGACGGGAGTATATCCTTTGAACAATTGAAGCAAGCTATGAGCACAACTCCAGTGCTAGCTTTACCTGATTTCACTAAGCCCTTTACAATTGAAACCAATGCATGCCAAAAAGGAATTGGGGCGGTACTAATGCAAGACAGGAAACCGCTGGCCTATCTAAGCAAAGCTATTGGAGTTAGAAATATGGGAATGTCCATATATGAGAAAGAATTACTGGCCCTTGTAACAGCAGTAAGCAAATGGCGACACTACCTAGAGGGTCACCATTTCATTGTGAAGACGGAACATCAATCCGTAAAGTATCTATTAGAACAGAGGATTACCACTCTTCTCCAACAAAAATAGCTTACCAAGTTATTAGGCCTCAACTATGAAATCATTTATAAGAGAGGGGTTGATAATGTCGTAGCAGATGCTTTGTCAAGGAGACATGATGAACCATCGGAATGTCTAGGAATAACTACAGTGGTACCTGCATGGATTCAGGAGGTCATGGATAGTTATGAAGGAGATAAGTTGGCTAAGGAAAAGCTTCAGGCTTCATTATTACAACCTGAGTTTGATCCTACCTTCACCTACATCAATGGGTTGCTGAAACTCAAGGGGAAGGTATATATCAAGACAGGAGGAAACATCATAACAAAGCTGATAGAGAACATTCATAGCTCACAAGAAGGGGGACATTCAGGTATTCATAACAGTATCTATAGAGCCAAGCAACTATTTCACTGGCCAGGAATAAATAGGATATCAAGAGGGTCGTTCTACAGCGCGAGGTATGCCAGAAGTGCAAGGGAGAACATGTTGTGGAAATCACATATCAATCATACTTTAATTATGGAGATTGTAATATTTGTAGTATGAAATATTTAGGACTAATTTAGGAAATAATTTGTGGTAAAATATTATCCTTCCTTTTCCATTCCTTGTATTGTTGTATATATTGAAGGTGGAGTGTAAGAATTATGCACAATAAAAAAAACAAATGTTTCTTCATTACTTCTTTATGGTATCAGAGCCAGGGTAAAATCAAACCCGGCTATCAATGGTAGATACCACTGCCAACAATACAACTTTAGCCACTGCCGAGACCAGAACCAGTGAGACTGAAGCTGGTCACACCATGGCGTCAATTGGAATTGCTAATTCCTCATTCCAACTCACAGTCGAGAAACTCGATGGTAGAAACTATAGAGAATGGGCTCAATCCATTAAGCTCATGGTCAAAGGAAAAGGAAAAATAGGGTACCTTACCGGCGACGCAAAGCAACCTGCAGATCCCGTTCTTCAGCAAAAGTGGAAATCGGAAAACTCTATGGTTATGTCATGGCTCCTCAACTCAATGGCACCGTCAATCAGCAAAATCTACCTCTTCGTGGCGACTGCGAAGGACATATGGGACAGTGTTCAGGAGATGTACTCCGACGCGGAAGATGCATCCCAGATTTTTGAAATAAAGACCAAACTTTGGAAGGCAAAACAGGGAGAGAGAAGTGTCATTGAGTACTACATGGAAATAACCTCGTTATGGCAGGAATTGGATCTGAGTATGGATGAAACATGGGGTTGCCCTGGTGATGGGGTTCGGTATAAGAAGAGTTTAGAGAATGAGCGTCTGTATGAATTTTTGGTTGGCTTAGATAGAGACCTCGACGATGTGAGAGGCCGGATTCTCAGCCGCCGGCTACTGCCCACCACCCGAGACGCCTTCGTAGAAGTACGACGCGAGGAAAGTCGGCGTCTGATTATGTTGAAGAAGGAAGGGACTAGCCTTGATGAACATATGGAGAGGTCAGCCCTATTATTTAATTTTATTGGGCCAACTGGACCTCGTGAAATTGCGCCTAAAGGAATTGCAACCAAGACAAAAAAGGCCCACATGATGGGCCTAAATATGGTGGGCCTGATTTGGGAGCCCAATTACTTAGAGGAACAAGAAGAATTAAACCCGGCCAAAGCAACAAAGTAATCGCCCATGGTGTGAACACTGTCGGAAACCTGGGCACAAAGAGGATACATGCTGGGACTTGCATGGAAAGCCATCTGATGGAAACCAAGACAAACCTCGAGGAATCAAGGCTATCAAGCTGCAATCAATTCATCTGAAGTACAAAATTCTGCACCCAACAATGTATTCAGTCCTGAACAGCTAGAACAACTCCGCAAAACGTTCTCCAACTTCAAATCATCCAGCTCCTCAAGTTCTTTAGCTCATAGAGGTGGTAACATCCTGAGAGGCCTTAACACTACCTTACTCTAAAAAATACCTTGGATTATTGACTCTGGTGCATCCGATCACATGACGGACTCACACCATCTCTTTGCACCTTGTGCTGGAAATATTAAAGTCAAAATTGCTGACGGCTCTCTATCCCTAGTGGCTGGAAAAGGGAGTATTCGAATATCTAATTTAATCACACTCGAAAATGTTTTGCATGTCCCAAACCTATCATGCAATTTATTGTCCATTAGTTAATTAATAAAAAGTTCAAATTGCTCCGCTAATTTTTTTCTTCTTACTGTGTCTTTCAGGACCTATTATCGGGGAAGACGACTGGCAGTGCTAGAGAGTGTGAGAGGCTCTACTACTTTGATGAGACTAATGTGAGTCAACAAAGTCGACTTGCTAGTTGTGATTCTGTTTTCGTCCCTAAGAATAGTGAAATTCTTTTATGGCATTATAGAATGGGTCATCCCAATTTTCGTTATCTGAGACATGTATTTCCTTCATTATTTTCGAATAAAACACTTTTCAAGTTTAGATGTGACATTTGTGACCTTGCAAAACATCATCGTTCGTCATTCAAAAAATCTGTGTATAAACCATCTCGACCATTCACCTTGATACACAGTGATCTATGGGGACCCTCTCGAACCCCCTAATCACACCCACACAAAATGGTTTGTCACATTTATCGACGATCATACTAGACTTTGTTGGATTTATAAGCTAAAAGAAAAAACCGATGACCGTTATGTCTTCATAAACTTCCACTCGATGGTTCAAACCCAATTTCAAACAAAAATCCAAATTTTGCATACAGACAACGGGACGGAATATTTCAATAGTACACTAAAAACCTATCTCCAAGACAATGGAATTATTCACCAGAGTTCTTGTGTAGATACCCCCAACAAAATGGAGTTGCGGAACGAAAAAATAGACGCTTACTTGAGGTAGCTCAAGCCCTAATGTTCACCACAAATATGTAAAAAAAAATTTGGGGTAATGCTATTCTCACATCTGCATACCTCATTAACAGAATGCCTAGCCGTACTCCGAATTTTGAAACTCCTCTTCAAAAATTCCAGGATTTTTTTCCTAACACTCGCATAACCTCCAATCTACCTCTAAAAGTATTTGGGTGTACTGTCTTTGTCCGCATACATTCTCATCATCGCAACAAACTCGATCCCTGTGCAATTAAATGTGTATTCATTGGATATTCGCCTACACAAAAAGGGTATAAATGTTATGACCCAATCACAAAAAAATTATGTGTTAGCCCCGATTGCTCTCAGAAAACAAACTCGGTCATGCACTCTTCACCCTATATCAAAATTTGTTGCTTATAATACGCTATCTTCAAAATTTAGATCATTTGTTTCTAACCTTGATAACACTAAAATTCCAAGAAACATTCAAGAGGCGGAGAAAAGCAGTGATGGATGAAATGAAAGCTTTGGAAGCAAACAAAACCTGGGATGTGGTGGAACTTCAAAGAGGAAAGAAACCTGTTGGGTGTAAATGGGTGTTCAATGTGAAATATAAAGCAGATGGAACGATAGAACGGTACAAGGCTCGTCTGGTTGCAAAAGAATATACTCAAACCTACAGCATAGACTACACAGAAACATTCACACCAGTTGCAAAATTGAATACAGTTAGAGTTATCCTATCCCTGACAGCAAATATGGATTGGCAACTCCAACAACTGGATATTAAGAATGCATTTTTGAATGGAGAGTTGGAAGAAGAAGTCTATATGATACTACCACTTGGATTTTCTAAGGAAAATGAAGGAAGTAAAGTGTGCAAACTGAAGAAATCATTATATGGTCTAAAACAATCACCTAGGGCATGGTTCGACAGATTCGCAAATGTTTTTCAAAGGATAGGGATACCAACAAGGGCAATCGAATCACACTATATTTTTTAGATTGTTTGAAGATGGGACAAAGACTATCCCAATTGTCTATGTTGATGACATAATTCTCATCGGAGATAATGCAGTTGAGATAGAAAGGCTTAAAAGAGGATTAAATGCAGAATTTGAAGTGAAAGACTTGGGACAAATGTTATATTTTCTAGGAATGGAAGTAGCCAGATCAAAGAAAGGAATCAGTGTATCACAACGAAAATATGTTCTAGACCTCCTTGCTGAAACTGGTATGCTCAGGTGTAAACCATGTGATACTCCTATAGACATGGCAAGGAAAACAAATAATACTGGAGAATTTGTTGAAAAGGAAAGCTATCAAAAACTAGTGAGAAAATTAATTTACCTATCTCATACAAGACCAGATATTGCATTTGCAGTAAGCGTGGTAAGTCAACACATGCATGCTCTAAGGGAAACACATCTAGAAGCAGTATAAAGAATTCAGAGGTACCTTAAGGGCTCACCTGGAAAAGGACTATTGTTCAAGAAAAATGAGAAAATAGATGTAGAAATATTCACCGATGCGGATTGGGCTGGAGCAACTGAAGACAGGAGATCAACCACAGGCTATTGTACTTTTGTATGGGAAAACTTAGTAACATGGAGAAGTAAGAAACAAAATGTAGTAGCCAGAAGTAGTGCAGAAGCAGAGTTTAGAGCAGCTGCTCAAGGAATATGTGAAGGTTTAGGACTGAAGAAACTTTTAGATGAACTACAGATTCTATCAAAATTTTCGATTAAACTCTATTGTGATAATAAAACAGCTATCAACATCTCACTCAACCCTGTTCAACATGTTAGAACCGAACATATAGAGGTGGACAGACATTTCATCAAAGAAAAAATTGATTGTGGAACCATTTGCATAATCTACATCCTTACCAGAAAATAGACCGCAGACGTCTTCACCAAAGGACTACAGAGACAAATATTCGATGATTGCATCTGCAAGTTGGATATGATCGATATCCACGATCCAACTTGAGGGGGAGTGTGGAAATCATGTATCAATCATACTTTAATTATGGAGATTGTAATATTTGTAGCATGGAATATTTAGGACTAATTTAGGAAATAATTTGTGGTAGAATATTATCTTTCCTTTTCCATTCCTTGTATTGTTGTATATATTGAAGGTGGAGTGTAAGAATTATACACAATTAAAAATAAAAAAAACGTTTCTTCATTACTTCTTTACATGTTCTATACCGTGGGCTACTACAGCCCTTACCTGAATCCCTTCATGCATGGAGCCATATTAGCATGGATTTCATAGAAGGCTTACCTATGTCAGAAGGAAAAAACACCATCCTGGTGGTTGTGAATAGGATTACCAAGTATGGACACTTCCTTGGCCTTCACCACCCATTTACAGCCTTGTTAGTAGCCAAAACTTTCTTTGATAATGTGTATAAACTACATGGAATGCCCCAAAGTATTGTATCAGACAGAGATAAGATCTTCACCAGCAAGTTTTGGAGGGAATTATTCCATTTACCAGGCACCAAACTCCAACTTAGCTCTGCATATCACCCTCAAACAGATGGCCAAACGGAGAAGCTCAATCAATGTCTGGAAATGTATTTAAGGTGCATGTCCTATAAACACCCCAAGCAGTGGGAGAGGTGGTTAACTTTAGCTGAATGGTGGTACAACACTACCTATCACTCTGCCATAAAAATGACCCCCTTTGAGGCACTTTATGGGTTGAAACCACCCCAGTTGGCATTAGGGCCGTACCAGCAATCTAATGTAGATGTTGTGGAAGAGATACTACAGGAGAGGTACAAATTGGATCAACAATTGAAAGATAATCTAGCACAAGCCATGGAAAGTATGAAGCACTATGCTGATAAAAATCGGACTGAGAGATCATTTGAAGTGGGTGATTGGGTTTTTCTAAAACTACATCCTTATGCACAGAGGTCAGTGGAACGCAGAGTTGACCATAAATTAAATGCTAAATTCTTTGGGCCCTATCAGGTAGTAAAGAAGTTAGGAGCTGTAGCCTACCAGTTGGCTTTACCAGAGAGTTCAAAAATTCATCCCATTTTTCATCACTCCTTAAGAAGAAGCTGGGAAATAACAGTATGCCAGTGCTACAACTACCTAAAGAAAGTGGACAATTGAAATCAGATTGCCATCCCATAGCTATATTGCAATCCAGAGCAGTGAACCGCAAGCAACTCTCAGTACTTCAATGGCTCATACAATGGTCAGATTCTTCGCCAGATAGTGCAACGTGGGAAGATGCAGATTGGATTAAATTCCAATTTCCTGCCTGTGGATCTTGGGGACAAATCAAGGTGAGGGGATGGGTTGTTATGGAGGAAGTTGGGAAAAGAGAGGAAAGAGATCAGCAAAGAAGAAGGAGGAAATCAGCCTGGAAGAGAAAGCAGGGAAGCAACCCTTTTAACCAAGTTTTAAAATGAAAACTGTGTCATTTTAGTTTAAATGGAACAGTGTCGTTTTACTCTTTTATTTGTGTTGGCTTTTTACAGAAAAACAAAAAAGTTTTACGTTTTAATTCTGAAAGACGACTTTCAATTGTTAGTAGTATATCTATATCCATGTGCATTGGATTTGGTGTCGAATTCTGTTATGCAATTTCAGTTAATGGTGGATTGATTCTTCAATTCATTTCATCTCTCATCTCTTCTCAATTTTACGTCCTTTTTTCCCAACCCAATTTCTGTTTTTTCTTCATTTAAGTGGTTAACACTCAGCTGACTTCAGCTGAGATCAACTTCCGGCGAGCTACGGTTAAGGAGGAGCTGAAGTTGGAGCCCAACCGTGACACTACCATATACAAAAGAGATAAATAAGTAGAACTATAATGGGAAAATAGCATTTACAGTGTCTGGGCGTCGGTAGCCAGGCCCGATAGACCAATGAAGAGCTTGTCGTGGATATTATAAATCTTTTGAAAATCCGTGGCGACGGTCTGCAGCTGCACTCCCAAACGGCGGTCACTGGCGATCGCGAAGCAATTCTTCCCCACCATCGCGACAAGGGCACTTCCATTGTATTCAAAGATCTGAATTTACAGTTCTTCACTTTAATTTCAATCAAATCGTAAAAATTTCAAACATAATTGTGCACACAATTAACATTGGACTTAATCTCAACAGAAATATATATATATATAGAGAGAGAGAGAGAGAGAGAGAGAGAGAGAGAGAGAGAGAGCGAGCGAGCGACCGAAAACTGGAGCTTCTTCAGCGGAAATTATGAATTTGGTAGATATATATATATTTATTTTTATTTTTATTTTTTTTTTATTATTATTTTTTTTTGATATCCAGGTATCCACAGTGACTAAATCTTGGAGTCTACACCTTGATCCCTCAAATTGCAGACAGGTTAAACTACAGGTTATGCCCCAAACTGACCAGTGCTCAAGAGCCCCCAACTGATCTGTCAAAGTGTCAAGCAAGTCGTTTCCCATCTTTGCACTTTGCCTTCTAGGAGAATATCTGCCTTCCAAGAGCCTTCCGAAAATCAAACTCACGATCTCTGATCTGCCAAGCTTAAAACGCCCTCATCTTTACCAGTTGGGATGTGTCCTAGGGGGCAGTAGGGGAATTATATTTGTTGGTGCCTTGGTGGCTTGGGAGAAAGGAAACTTCAATAAAAGTAAACGGATCGAACTGGGTGGAGTGTGAAGCGATCGAGGCTCTTGGGCATGTCCGATGGTGGCAACAAAACGCCAAATTTCATCAAAATTTGGTACAAAAACTCTTTAATTTGCGCAAAGTCATATTTGTCTTCTTTTTTTTTTTTTTCCCAAAGTAACTGACGGAGGAATTTGGATCATTTGTGTTATATATTTTTTAATACAACAATTTTCATTATTTTATAATTATAATTATAATTTATTAAAATATTATTAATTTAATATTTTTGTTAATTTAACGTGATTATTTATTTAGTAATTTATGTATTTGTAAAATAAATAAATAAAATTTCAAATAAATGAATTATTTAGAATAAAAAGAAGAAGAAAATGATTAAACACTGTTTATTTGATATAAGATTTAGTGTACTGGTTATAGATGATTTTAATTTGGTGCAAAATTGTACAAATTTTGGTATAAGATTGAAGGTGGCATTAAGTAGACCGGTTGGGTTTGCGGTTTAAGGCTTGTTTGATTTCATTTTTTCTTAAATTGAAAATAAAATAATTATATAAATAAAGGTGAATTTTTTTTTTTCAATATTTTAACCATACATCCTAAAAAAAAAAAAAAAATCACTTTTGACATTCTTGTTTCGGTTAAGGTCAAGATAAATAAAATTAAGCTACTCAATCTCTGTGGGACGATATTTGAAACTCTAAATTCCACTTTATTATTTGTTAACGAACCGTACACTTACAGTGAATTAAATCAAAAGAAAATATTTCGTGAACACTCATATGGCGATGACTCAATTTTCATCATGCAATTTCAATCACCGGAGTCCTACATATAAAAGGGTCAAATTAACTCTATTTTCAAAATACCACTATAAAAAAGGATGAATATACCTTCACTCTATAAAAAAGTAAGGCAAAAAATTTTACTCGCAAGCTAAATAAATGACTGAACTCACAAGTATAAAGTTTGACAAGTCCAAATCAAAATTTGACTGTGTCTAAAAAATGTGTGTCGTGCTAGGGCATTCCAGGACACTATAAAAAAATACTCTAATTTTTTGTTGGATGCCATGAGTTATTTAGAATCATGTTATAGTGATAGGTTCCATGATAGATTCAAAAACAAGGGAACACGTGTCAACGTATGATTAGACAGTTTGAAAAAAGAAAAAAAGAAAAAAAAGAAACCAATCATATGTTGTCACTCCATCCTATCATCGTGTCCTTGACATAATCCCCTATTCAAGGAGCATTATTCGGATTATTTATAAGGGCTGTTTGGGCCCGATTTTTTCACCCAAAAAATTGATTTTTTGACCGTTATTTCACTATTCCAACCGTCATATTTGACTTCTTCTCTCACAAGTGAACCCCACTTTTTTCCTAAACGGTCAAAAAATCAATTCTCAAAATCACTCCCAAACATCCTCATAACTATAGCTACATCGCAGCTATCTGACTCCTATAAAGATATGAGCAATCCTAGTTTTAGACGTAAGCTATGAATACCAACCACTATAATTAAATTTAATAATAAAAATCATTATCCTCTTTTATAACACGCTCGCATTAGGTTTCAACTGATTTTTCGATGGATATTCATTCCCATTTGAATAATGTTATTTATAAGCACTGTTGAGAGACAATAGTCTATTCGACAATGGACTCGTTGTCATAATATCTAATGAATCAAAATACATCACATTGAAGAATGTAATTGTGACTCCACTACTTTATATACAATTATGTATATTGTAAGCACTGCTCCTTTCATATGTGAATTGACCTTGATGTTGACAAATTCTCTACCACTATTACGTTTTGACGTGATATTCCAGCAAGCACGATAATACATCTTGTAAAACCTTGTCAGGCAAGCAAATTGCGTCGATGAAAACTATAGACTTCTGTCCTGTCCAACCATTCCGAAGTACAAATAACTTCATTTCTAACCTAGATAAAGTCTTTTGTGCTGTGAGAATTATTTTGCCCACCCTTTGCTAATGGAGATCTTACTCATATAGATTTTGATTATGGGAAGTAGAATAAAACTGGTGTAAAATGTTCATTATCTTGTCAACATCTTTTGTTTAAAGTCTCAATTGAGATGTGGCACGTATCGAGATGTTTATTAGAGAAAAGAGTATTGAGATTCCATCAATTCTTGAGAGGGCTGGAGCAAAAATGTGTGCCATAATTTTTCAATGACGCTACAAGCCTATAGTCACATCCCACCACATAAACGTCAATGTATTGGCCACCTTAGGAAAACCCTTGGATAATCAGGACCTACAAAAACTCAACTCTCTTGCCTCCAACTACCATCCGAGCGCATTAAATCAACCACACCAAGTAATAAATCGCCATGGCTTGGCGTGATTCAAATATGTTTGCCACTTCCGCCATAGCTGGTGCCTCCGCACACTACTTTGCCATATGTAGGAACACCCTCATTTGCAATTGACGTGTAAAAATGTAGACAACACAAAATACTTCCTTTTTAGATTTATGGCTAACAACGAGTTTGGGTTAGACAAAATCATGTAATGGTCATTCCATAAAAGGATTTTGCTATTTGTATATAAAAAATGGTATCGAAAATCATATGGAAGGAAAAAATTAGATGAAAAAGTTGACAATATTTTAAACTGACAAATAGTATAATGTCATGTGGCATTAGGTAAACTTTAATGTACATGTAGCAATGCCCTTCCATAAAATTAAGGGAAGATGAGGCTGTTAAGGAATGCCTAATCTTACAGCAATTAAGGTGGCGTTCGCTCCCCAAAACTCATGTTGGCATAAAGTTACATTTTCATATTCTCGTGAACTAACCACGTACAAAGGCCAAATACGAACATGATGTCTAGATATTGGCAATAGTGTCATTTGCCTAGGTTTTCCCTAACATGGGCAGACCTAAGGAGGTCTTGGGGGGTCACATGGCCCCCTAACTTTTGATTTTTTATTTATTTTTCGTGGACAAGTCTTGTGTGATATCGATTGAAATATAAATTAAAGTCAACAATTAATTTTAATAACATATTTCATGGAATCCTTAAATTTTTAACATTTATCGAAATATACTAAAAATCTGATTTTAACCTCCACCAAATAGAGGTAAAATCACAATAAATTTGAATTTTTTTTTCTTTTTTCTTTTACTCTATTTTACATTCTCCTTCACATCTTTTATCAAAACTTTAATCCTTCTAACTTTTTAAAATTTGTCTATAATTTTGCTAAAAATTATCATATCTACTAAAAATATTTTACTTTCCAATCAAATTTTCAATTAATTAGAACATAAATTTTCATTTTCTCCTATCCTATTTGTATACATAGAATGTGTCTGAACTGGTTATATTTAATTTAACTTATATTTAATGAATTGTATTTATTTTATTGAATATTGGTTATATGTTTTTATTTTCGATCACTTGAATTGACTGTCGGTATAAAATACACTATAAGTTTTTTAAACATAAATATGGATTTTTTTGTGATGAGCGAAATATTAATAAAACCACGGTTCAAAATCAAATGGATAAAAATGATGAGCAAAATATTAATGAAGAAATACTTTTTAAATGTAAATTTGCATTTTCTCGAGTCGAGTATAAATTATTCAAAAATCAAGAACAAAATATTCGATTTGTATAAAGTTTGATGGAATTCTCTAATTAAAAATTTCTGCGTCCGTCCCTGCTTCCTAAGATAAATTTTCAAAACTACAAGTTTGTCGCATACGATTGCCAACCAATTTCAGTGGATATGCCCAACTTATGATTTTGTTTTGTTTCAATAGATTTGACTAAATTATCTTTTTTGTAGGTTTGTGTTAGAAAAAAGATAATCACATGCAACTGTGGCTCTGTATCTCTCCATCAATTGTTGTAATCGATGTGATTGCAACATCCACTCTACAACGACTAGTTTTATTGTCATCTTCATAAAACCACTGCCAAAACTATTTTGATCTCACTTTCGTGCTAAAATTTCCATGAGTCGAATCTTAATATTAAGAACACATTTACAAATGTGCATGTTACATCAATCCTAAAACGAATGATTTAACTGGGTTTTACTGTCACATATGATATACACTCTGTTGAAGAGTATATAAGAGGTCACGACTATAGCTTTTATCTCATTTACACAAATACGTATATGGGCTCATTTGTATGATATTGTACATATGACTTTTACATACTACAACAAATCATCATAGAGTTCTTTTGAATGATGCTTGAGAGATCGTGAGTGAACATGCAAGCGAAGNNNTAGGAAAGGGGTGATGGAGTGTGTGGATAAGTAGATAGTATGATAAATTGACTTTTAAATGTAAAATATAGAAGATGTTTAAACAGAAAATATAGAAAGTTGACACATTTCACCCTCCTCTCAACATCCTTTAGTAAAATTGCCAAAAATACACGACTCAAATGATTATTTGTGTCGTGAAGGCATAATTGTTTGTGATTAGATAGCTAAGTATTTGATATTTCTTTTCAATTTTGCAAATACAATAATTTTTTTTAATAACAAATCAAAAGACATATATTGTTCATAAAAAATAACAGGAGGTTAAAATTAAGATGATGTTGAACCTTTCACAATTCATGGGAACTAAGTTATCCCTTGACTTCAGATGAAGTAATTTTTTGTTTTGAAAGAATCTTTTATTTCAGGCTCAAGAGAATCGATTCCATGATATTGAATAATTGATTTTAATTTATACAAGTTAAATAGTTAGGTTGTGTTAATTTGTAAACTACAGGTTTACAACCCTGTTTGAACCTTTTTTTTTTTTTTTCCAAAACTCATTTTCAACAACATATTCTCTTATAAATTTTTTTTACACATAATCTAAAAAAAAATTCTTATTTTTTGACCATGCATTTTCAAAAAAAAATTATTATTCCAAAATATATTTTCCCAAAAAATGAGGCTTTAAAAGTAACAAAAAATATATGAGTATGCCTAAAGGTTTTGTTATTGACTGATGATAGTGAAAAATATTGATTATAGTGATGATATGCTATTTACGATATCGATCTTGATTATGACCTCGATACGAAATTGAAAATGCTAACTATGATATATAAGCAACTATTGATAATATGTCGATTTAAACCGACATATCACCATTGAATTCGAATTAGCAAAAGTATTGTCATCTCATAGGTTGATAGATGTAGGAATTTCTTGAATGATCCACATTTGTTCATATACATCAAGAGTCCATTGGCGATAAGGGGTTGGAGAAACTTTGAATCCAATTCCTACAATGATGAAATATGGACATAATTGGATTTTAATGGAATCATATGTTTGTGTATTAGTAAGGGCGCAATTCCCTTGAACAATAAAATATATTCAAGAAAAGGGGTTTACTGCTTTAATCTTGAAATGTTCCTCAAATCAATTATAGACTTTCTTGAGATAGGTAAAAATCCTCTTCTCAGAACCTATATGAGATTTTTGTGTGAGTAATCAAAATTTCATGCTCAATCTCGAAGATACATAAAGATTTTGTAGACAATCGTATCAAATAAGAGTCGCATGTATGGCTTGGAGTGAGAGTTTTCATATCTTTTGAGATCTACCCTACAATATTGGGTAAAAGAAAACTCAAATACGTGATTTCAACCCTTGTAAAAGAAAAATGATTCTTTAGCTATTTCACATTCATGTCAGAGGAATTACAGAAGGAACACATCAAAATATTTAATCTAATTTATCGTAATTGATTAGTTAACATGTTTGTTAATCGTATTTTAAAACACGTTAAAAGATCACTGACTCATCAAATTATCTATCGAGCATAAGAGGCTCCTAGAATTGATCTGAGGGGCCTGAGATGACTATATTCCCATGAGCAAAACTTTAGGTGAATATAAAGCACATTGATACAAGTTATGCCTTGAAATGAAAGATTATTCCAAAACGAATTTGTCTATGAAGTATGAACAAGAAAGCTAAAAGTAAAATAAGTATGAATCTCATACTGAGTTTGATCATTTGATTTTATTTGATAAATTATCACAATAAGTTAGACTCAATAAAATTTGATCAATTCTTTAATCTATAGTTAAGGCAGAAAACTAAATCAATAATTATCTTTCTTCATCATCAATCAAATCACTATGCGCGCTCTATAATTCTATTTTATCATCAATTCATGTCATTCGAGGATTTTTTTATTTTTTATTTTTTTTATTATTTTTTTAAACAGAAAGATAAAATGTAAAATTGCAATAGAGGTTCTCAACCATTGTTTCTCATAGCAATTTTACTCTATAACCTATAACTTTAATATTTTCATCCTTAACATTTCATTCATGATAAACGAGTAGTCCAAACTCCAAATTAAAGGTTATAACGAACTTATTAGGTAAAATTGTGCTCTACTCCTCAACTTATTGCCTTAGTACCAAGATGATCTTTGATATTTAAAAAATTGATATTCAATCTTTCCCTATAATTTAATTTCAAGAGCAATTCACTGTATTTCCAAGTTTTAAAAACTAGACTTTATATATCAAGACTAAAATTGGTTTCCATTAATATGAAGTGAGAAATATAACCACATGACATGGTTTTCATAATTGTGATTTTGACTTCTTGTACAACTATATTAAACTTTTGATTGCCAATTTGTTTATTTTTAATGTGGGATACCAACTTGCATTGTGACAACTTTAAAGGGACCAATTTTACAATTTTTTCATCTTACTATATGTACATCAACCTTTACATAATGCTACATGTTATTATATCATTTGTCAGTTTAGAATACAATCAATTTTTCATTCAATATTTTTCATTTACATCATTTTATGTAATTCTTTATGTACAAGTAGCATAATCCATATGTATCAAGTTGAGGATTTCCATACAATTTTTAAAAATCCATTAGAGATCAAAATTGTTATTCACTAAATCTCGAAGAACTAAGAGTGTGTTTGATTACATTTATTTTCCATGGAAAATATTGATTTTCTATCCAAATTTTCACTTGGAGTGTTTGATTGCTATTTTTTTCCATGGAAAATATTTTCCAACTTTTGAAAATATGCCTAATTTTCCTTGTTTTTAAGGAAAATTTTTTCCTTGGATAGAGGTGGTTTTTATTTTCCACAAAAGATGGAAAATATTTTCTTTTCTAGGTAATATTTTCCATATCAATCAAACACACTCTAAAGTAAATTTTCAATAAATTGAACTTTACAAGTGCAAGTGTGCAACCAGCTGTAAGGTAAAATAGTTAGTCTACATGTATAGCCTCTTCCTTACGTGGCGATATTTTGAAATTCAAAATATCACTGAAATGATTAAAAAAAAAAAAACGCTTTGTTTGACAAATGATCCAAACT
>NC_036246.1:42845140-42845772 GCF_002742605.1 Olea europaea var. sylvestris
CAAAAATCACATTTTCCCCCAAATACATTGTAGAAACCCAAAAATTTTAGAATAAATTTATTTATTTTACATGTTATGTAATTACATTTTTTAAAGTTGAGGACTAAAATGAAAAATATTTTTAAATTTGTATTTTATTTGTTTCAAATAATTAGATATTGACAGAGCGATATTTAATATATCAATATTAGACTCATTTTATAGGTCATAATTAATTAGAAGTTTTTGACTCGAGAAAATGTTATTTTGGATAAGAACACATTAAGTTAGACCCAATTGAAAGAAAATAGGATAAATAGAATTTTATATAAGTTATAATTCAATTCATCTTCTCTCTCCAAAATGTGTGAGGTGGGTATTGAATTTTAATTTTATTTTTAGTTTAATATTAACCTATTTTGAATTTGATGTGATAGCTAGTATCCTATTTGGATAACTATGAATTTGTTATTAAAATATAATCCAAATATCTAAACTAGATTTTATCTAATCAGGTACATGTGTTTCTATTATAACTCTGCCACTTTTTATTACTATAAATACTATACAATGATTCCATATTTCTCCACACCAAAAGTTATACACATGAGAGAGAGAGAGAGAGAGAGTGGGGGGGGGGGGGGGGGGCCCTT
>NC_036246.1:42845797-42880105 GCF_002742605.1 Olea europaea var. sylvestris
CACTTTTGGGAATTATAAGATAAGAAGTCATTTTGCAACCATTATTCACTAAAACTTTGAAATGATTTTGGACATCTACATTCAAATACTTTTTTATATATTTCAATAACGAGGTAAACACTTTATGTGCAAGTGTTTTCGATTCCTTATGCTTTTATATTCAATTAAATATGCATTGATTGTCAATAGACATTCATTTTTTAAGAGATATGAAATCCTATGAGATTATAAGACAACTTAAGATGAGTGTGTCGCTTGGTCACCGATATACTTCATATGATTAAAATGGTATGAAGTGTAATTTTTATTGTTATATATTTGTATATGGAAACTGCACGTATATTATTGGATGTTTTCGAATACTCTTACAAATTTTTACAGGTTAGTCCGGGTCGATTAGATTTGTGGTAGGTCGGTGATGCAGGCTGCCAAGAGGATTGTAGGAACAAAGAATAAATTTTTCATTTAGTTTTTCTGCCTTCAAAATTATATTGTTGACTTATTTTAAGACATCTATATTGTTATTTTTCAGATACGATTGTTACGTTTACTTTAAATTTATGAATGCCGCAGTTATTATTTATTAAAGAATTTTATTTTGATCTTTTGCTATGCTAAATTAAAGAAAAAAATGAATTTTTTGTAACGCTCCGGTGTTATTAAAATTTGAGATGTTACAGCTTGGTATCAGAGCATGGTTTGACTTTCCTGTAGACTTGTTTTGGAAAAAAATAAAAAAAAATTCATGAACAATTCACGTGAACAGTAGATATTAAAAAAAATTGAAATTTTTTTGAACAGTGTCACGCAAACAGTAACAGTACAGTCACTGTTCACGTGAACGATAAAGATATTAAAAAAATTCTAATTTTACATGATATGGTAAAGAGTTCTAGGATTTTAAATGCGATGGGACATACTTTGAATATTGCAATTTTTTGTTATAGATTTTTGTCTCATTTTGTAGTAGTTTGGATTATCATTCACATCAATATCCATTTATTTTCATGCATTTGTCTCTTTATTTTGAAGAATAAACGATTGATTAAATTGATTTTGAGTAATAGTAGTTTAGAATTTAAATTGCTACAGTTTCATGCCTATGGTTTAAATTTCACATGTGATAAATTTTTATGCGTTTTAACTTTAGCCTTTGGGGATGTTTTAAAATTGGACCTTTGAAAATTTGATATTTTAAGAAATTTCATGTTAGACTTATTGTTTGAGTTTTGTTGATTTGTGTAGTTGCAAAATTGAAGGGTTTGTCAAGAAGACCTAAGCTGTTTAAGAAGAGTTTGAGATTTAAGCGGCTCGTCTGTGACCCTCCTCTTCATCTGGAAGCATTTTAATTACATTCAAATTGACGAGGCAAAAAAAAAAATATTTCAAACAAAAAATAAAAAAATGTAGGATAATGAAATTTTTTTTGTATTAAACAAATAATGTTATAAGAATACTTGGCACGTTATGCTCACTACTCGACTACTCTCCAGTTGATCCTGGGTATGCAATGTATTTTTTTCATCCTTAATTTTCTAGTATGGTTATGAGTCATATTTTTACATGTTATGAAATGTAGAAGAATGTTCACCTGGCATAATTTAATTGTCATTTTTTTTTTCATTTTACTAGAATATCGTTTATACACTGAGAATAAAATAATATTGATAATGCAAGATTAAGCATAATTGAAATTATACTAGTCACGTTATTAGAATGACTAGAATAGCCCAACATACCTCCAGCGTGCTGAAATGGCCATTGAGAACTACATAAATTATGAAATAAGATGGGAGCGAACTTTTAGTGAACATGTTGAAGATTTCCTTCTAAGTGGGAACGAGTAAGATCATTCGGATATACTGAGGGGACAGTCCTCTCGATATACCACCTTATAAGCACTATGCGACCTCAATGGAGAGACGTGGCTTACTTCGTGAGGGATATGGATTATGTGTTTTATTTGGAAGAAGATTGGGATAAAATTGATTTTAAAGGATACTGTGAGGATATCATAATTTTATGGAATCACAGACAACAAGCACCGGTGCCCGAGCTTAAACCCGAACCAGAGCCAGAGCCGGAGGAGATCGAACCAAAGCTTGAAGACCTTGAGCAAGAAATCCAACCACAAGATTTTATTGATTTGGTTGCAAATTCGAAGCCAGAATCATGCATTATTTCGGATGATGAGACGCCATAAAAAGAAGATTTTTAGGACTCACAGGGAATAGAAACAAGTGTTACTTATTTACTTAGGAAAAGTTTAATTGTTTATTTGATTTTTCTAGAGAAAATTACTATATGTAAGGATTTAAAAATTTATATTTTTAAAGTTCTTCGTTATTACAAAGATTATTAATAATATTAGGTTGTTTTATCAAATATTCCTAAATTAAAATTTTATTTGTGTTAAAAAAATGTCGAGACAACAACGAAACCAAGCTATAATCATCAGGAATTTGCTAAGGGCGGTACAAAGATTTGGGTAGGCAACAAGCACAAGCTGGTCGCCATGGTGCAAACGTTAACAATATTAGCTCAATTGTGGAACAGTTCCGTCGCTACAAACCCCCAACTTTTGATGGCAAGGTAGATCCACTGGCAGTCGAAGAATGGATAAGAGGAATGTAGCGAATCTTCTAACATCTTGCACTGATGCTCTAAAGGTGTTATGTGCAGAATTCATGTTGGTTGACGCTGCAAGCCACTGGTAGGAGTCTGCATCTCGTACGAGAACAGAAGCACAATAACGTGCTCTGACAGGGACACAATTTAAGGACGAAGTGATAGAAAAATACTTCCCCAAAGCCCTGAGAGATCAAAAGGAGACAAAATTTCTTCAACTTAAATAGGGAAAATGAAGCTTGAGGATTATGAGAGAAAATCTCAAGGTATGTACCACACCTAGTGAACACTGAAGTAAAGAAAGTAATGAGGTTCGAACTGGGATTGCGTCCTGAGATTTGTAGAATACTAGCACCTCACTAATTCAACACTTATAGCCAAGTATCGCAGACTGCCCAAACAATCTCAAATAGGTTGGAAATTGATCAAACTCCCCAGCAAGGGGCGAGCCTTCAGGCAAAAGGAAATGTAATGAGTCCAACGAAGAGAAAGGAGAAGGATAGAACAAGAAGGCTAAATTTGGATCAAGTTTTGGACAAGTCATTCCACCTTGTCCAAAGTGCAACAAAATGCATAGCGGTGAATATCTGTATGGGAGCATGTGTGCTATAGATGCTGTAAAATGGGACATATTTTCAAAAACTGCAAAGTGGACATTTCGAAGAAGAATGACGAGCCAGAAAAGAAGGGAAAGACTAGAGCTTTTACTTTAGCCCAAGTGCAGGCCATTGAAGACCCGAACACAAGTAATTTTGAAGACGAAATTCTCTTAAAGAGGGTAGATTATAGCAACCCGAAAAATTTAGAATAAAGTTTATTTATTTTACATGTTATATAATTACATTTTTTAAAGTCGAGGACTAAAATGAAAAATGTTTTTAAATTTATATTTTATTTGTTCCAAATAATTAGATATTGATAGAGCGATATTTAATATATCAATATTAGACTCATTTTATATATCGTAATAAATTAGAAGCTTTGACTCGAAAAAATGTTATTTTGGATAAGAACACATTAAGTTAAACTCAATTGAAAGAAAATGGGATAAATAGAATTTTATATAAGCTATAATTCAATTCATCTCCTCTCTCCAAAACATGTGAGGTGGGTATTGAATTTTAAATTTAGTTTAATATTAACCTATTTTGAATTTGATGTGATAGCTAATATCCTATTTGGATAACTATGAATTTGTTATTAAAATATAATCCAAATATCTAAACTAGGTTTTATCTAATAGGATACATGTTTTTTTATTATAATTCAACCACTTTTTATTATTATAAATACTATACAATGATTCCATATTTCTCCACACCAAAAGTTATACACACAAGAGAAAGAGAGAGGGGGGGGGGGGGCACTTTTGGGAACTAGAAGATAAGAAGCCATTTTGCAACCATTATTCATTAAAACTTTGAAAAGATTTTGGACATTTGCATTCAAATACTTTTTATATATTTCAATAATGAGGTAAGATACTTTATGTGCAAGTGTTTTCGATTCCTTATGTTTTTATATTCAATTAAATATGCATGAATTGTCAATAGACATTCATTTTTTAAGAGATATGAAATTCTATAGGATTATAAAAGGACCTAAGATGGGTGTGTCGCTTGGTCACCGACATACTCCATAAGATCAGAATGGTATGAAGTGTAATTTTTATTGTTATATATTTGTATATGAAAACTGCACGTATCTTACTGAGTGTTTTTGAATACTCACTCTTACAAATTTTTACAATTTAGGTCAGGTCAATTGAATTTGTGGTAGGGCGATGATGCGGACTCAAAGAGGATCGTAGGAACAAAGATTAAATTTTTCATTAAATTTTTCTACCTTCAAAATTATTTGTTAACTTATTTTAAGACATGTTTATTGTTATTTTTCAGATACGATTGCTATGTTTACTCTAAATTTATGAATGCCGCGATTATTATTTATTAAAGAATTTTATTTTGATCTTTTACTATGCCAAATTAAAGAAAAAAATGAATTTTTGGTAATGCTCCGGTGTTATGAAAATTTGGGGATTTACATTCACTGCTGTCGACAAATGGAATGACGGGTAAACTAGATCAACGACACCACTGACATCGATGTCGGAGACGACACGACGACGAATGACACGTTGTTGTCCCCATCGTTTGTGGTGGACCGTAAACCCAGCTATTATGGAGATGAATTCGAAATGGAAGGGGGCAACTCCAACGACGGCTACTCCAACGGTGGCAACAACACGGGTAACTGATTAAAGTTGTTATTTGCACATTTCTCAAAATTTATTAGTTGTCGTAAAAGAAGGGGGAAAGGGAGCAGATTTTGTTTTTCTCATTACTTATTCTGTTTGCATTTGTTAGTTTTTGCTATAAATTAGAGTGGCAAAGGGCTGATATTCAGTATTGTTATCGATAATTGGTAATGTTATTATATCCCAAGTCTCTCTTATCTATGGCTGTTACGACATATTTCTTGCACATTTTTACCTTTGTAATTTCTAACTTGTGGTAGATAATTAAAAATTAAACAAGATATTTAACCACCTATTTTTACTTATATTGATGAATAATTCAGTTTTCTAAGGAGCAAGTTAGTATCGTCCTTTTGAGATTTTTTCTGATGTATCAAGTTTTTTGAAGGACCAATTCTGCCGAATGTTTTTAAATACTGATCCTGCTCCTAATGCTGGTAAGTACCAATTCTGCTTGTTTTTCCAGATCATAACAATTACTAATGATGTTCCTTCGGTGTGTAAATAAGTTAAATATCCACGTGTGAAAACCAATTATATTTGTTAACAACTGTGTACATTTGTCTCGACAGTGAGAATTGATTATGATTTTTTGTTCGTAAATGCTGGATATCTAGAAATTCTAGATTCCGAAAACGACAGTCCGAAAGATAACAAATTAGAGGAATAGGTTGAGATTATCGTGCCTCATGTTGGAATGAAATTTAACGATGAAAATGAGGTATTTGAATTTTACAAGAGCTATGCATTTCAAAACAGTTTCCCCGTTAGAAAAAGGAATTCGGAGAAGGGGATGATGGGGTTGTTCGTTATGTAACTTTCATGTGCAATCGGGAAGGCCGTCGAACGAGTGGTATCAATTCTCGTCCGAAGCCTCAACCAACCATCCAACATATTAACCACCACCATCTAGACAGTTTGATTATATCAACAATACACCGTATAATTAACACCCCTTTTTTTGCTTTCTCCTCGTCATCGAGATCTCGTTTCCCTTTACGAAGAGTTATGTTGAGAGCAATCTCCAAATGGTCATTTTCTTCGGCTACATTAACGCATTTTCGGAACACACTTGATAGGTCTATAGTTGGATCGTTGAACTTATATGATCCCAAAGAAGAGCCACTTGATTCACCTTCGTAATGCACTAGCTCATCGTCATATGGCGAAACATAACACCACCTGAAATGCCTACAGTCACGAGTACAACAATGGAATAGTCGTCCTTTGTTTGCCCTATTTTTTTCCACCTCCATCCATTTCATGAACCCTCACCACATTTCGAGCATCTTCTCTTTCTCTTACATTCTGACAACGAGTGACCTAGCTTTCTGTAACCATGGCATATACTTTTCTTCCTTCCTGCCATGGAGCAAACTCTAACGCACAGTGCAATTCAAGAAGGCTAAAGTCAGAATTTGATCTCCATAAAATAGAGTGCAAGTGCAATTGAACACGGCAAGTTGAAATCTTGACCATACTATAATATAAAACACTCCTAAGATGAAAGATAGACATGCTGATTTAATGCATACACATTATTTTCAAGATCTCGAGTTCTAAAGAAGAATCATTCAAGGTCTTTGCTTGGAAATAATGGCTTCCCTATACAAATTATTTTCAATCAAATCAGTATATGTCAACAATTGAATAAACCAGAAATAAGAAGACAATATAGAAATTGGTAGACAAAATGCGAATCATTTCAAGAGAAGTTAATGAGAGAGACCATAACACTTGTTCTTGATTAAGGCAAAAAATGCATACGGAATATATATCATACTACGACGGTTTGCATAGACGACTGGACTGGCAGTTTGGAAACTTCCAGATGGCAGCATCGACGGGTTTGGAAATTCAGATGGCAAAACTAGATAACGAGAGAGACACACTAAATAGTGAGAGATAAACATGAATGGTTGAGAAATTATGAGTAGTTAGGTGATAATAAATTATGGAAAAGAAAGATAGTGGGTCTGACCGTTTGACCTTTTTTTTGAATTCAAAATATCGCCATGTGTCAATTCTGTAAAAAATTTTGGCAAAAAAATTCCCCAAATACAGAGAGAGAGAAATACACAACAGAAACACCTCTCTCTCACACACAACACAGTTACACGCTCATCCTCCTTCCCCATTAATCACTCGGGAAAGTCTTGGTGTACAACATTCCTTCACAGCACTGTCTATAGCATTTCAAAATTGCTGACCTGGCCAAGCAATAAACTAAAAAAAAAAAATACGGGAAAGTCTTTGGTGCCAATTTATCACCCTAACCCGACCCATTACTTAGTCATTTCCCCAAACCATTTTTACCCATTTTTCCCAGAGGCGACGAACTCGTGATCGGCGACCGCTGAACTACCTCCGGCTGTCCTGGGTCCCTACCACCAACGTGAAAATCCCCCGTCGACAATAGATGACCACAGAACTGCTTCCTTCTTGTTGGGTAAGTAAAAAGAAGGCAAAATGTGCGAAATTTTATTTTATTTATTTGTTATTTTATGAATGAATTTTATAGTTTTGATTTTTAGGAATCCTTCAACAAATTATGTGAGAGAGAATTGCTTCTTTTTTGGCTTTATATGTTGAGTTCACATGGGTGAAGACCTACAATTCTTCGTGTCCAATTTCTGTTTTTTTTAAATTAAACATAAGTAAAAAGAAGGCAAAATGTGCGAAATTTTATTTTATTTACTTGTTATTTTGTGAATGAATTTTATGGTTTTGACTTTTTATGTACCTTCGACAAATTATGTGTGAGAGATTATGTAATTTTTTGGTTTTATATGTTGAGCTAGCTGCAATTCTTCGTGTCCAGGTGAAGGGCTGCAATTCTTTGTTTTATACCTCCGACAGACATCCACTCTCACGACGGCGACTACGAGCAAATGGCTGAGAAAGGTAGATTCCAAACTTTATTGAACTTGAAATTTGAAAATATACAATTCCACGTTTCACTTTTGCTTTGATAACGAAATTGTACATGTGTATGCGTCTCAGATATTGGGTAACATATTTCACTGTTTGTGTATATTTTACTATTCGTGTAATTATTTATTTTCCTAACCCCTTTAATACTCGGTAACATAAAACTGAACTTGCTTGAACGTATAGATTTGTTGATTTTGATGTAGGAAAAGAAATAATGGAAGTATTGGATGACGAAGTAGTTGTACAATCTAAGGATGAGAACTTGATGGACAATGTAATCATATTGGAAGATGATAATTTAGAAGGGGATGTTACGATTGTACCAGAGGTGGGTATGCAATTTAACAATGAAAAAGAGTTGTTTGACTTTCACAAAAAATATGCGTACAAAGTGGGTTTTTCGGTTAGGAGAGGAAACTCCAGAAAGGGTGAAAATGGTTTAGTGACATATGTTACACTAACATGTAGTCGTGAGGGACAACGAAGTAGTAATCGAAGCGTTTCTTTGAAGCCGCAACCAACAAGTCAGACAGGTTGCAAAGCGAGGATAACTGCTTCATCAGATATTCGTGGAATATAGAAAATTAAAACAGTTGACCTCGAACATAATCATAAAACAAGTCCGTCGAAGTCAAGGTTGTATTGATGCAATCGAGAGTTGAGTGCACAAGTGAAACGGAAGCTAGAAGTGAATGATATGGCTGGAATTCCTTTGCACAAGAGTTACAATTCTGCAGTGGTTGAAGCCGGGGGGTATGAGAATATGACTTGCATTCAAAAGGATTATCGAAATTATGTTGAGAAAGTGAGGCGATTAAGACTAGGTGAAGGAGATGCTGCTACAATACAATCCTACTTTTCAGAGATGCAAGCACATTGCTCTGGGTTTTACTTTTCTATGGATTTGGACGAGGAGTCACGGCTTAAGAATCTTTTCTGGGCAGATAATAGGTCTGGGCAAGCATATAAGGAGTTCGGTAATGTAGTGACTTTCGATACCACTTACCTTACTAATAAATACGACATGCCTTTTGCCCCCTTTGTTGGTGTAAATCATCACGGACAGTCGATACTGCTTGGATGTGGGTTGCTATCAAATGAGGATACAGATACCTTTGTTTGGCTGTTCAGAACATGGATGTTGTGCATGCATGGTCAAGCTTCTAATGGAATTATTATCGATCAAGATAGGGCTATGCAGAATGCAATTCATATAGTGTTTCCAAATATGAGGCATAGATGGTGCTTGTGGCACATACTGAAGAAGTTGCCTGAAAAGTTTGGATATCACGTGAATAAGAGCCCAATTTTTTCATGCATACACGGATTAGTATATGAATCATAGTTTGTCGAAGAGTTTGAGAGAGGTTGGGGGTGATGATTGATACATATGACTTACCTGACAATGAGTGGTTGTCCGGGTTATATGAGAACAGGGGACGATGGGTGCCATGCTATTTGACCACGACTTTCTGGGCAGGAATGTCAAGTACTCAACGTAGTGAGGGCACGAATGCATTTTTTGATGGGTATATGCATTCTAAAACATCATTGAAGCAATTTGTAGAACAATACAAACGAGCATTGCAGAGTAAGGTTGAGAAAGAGTTCCAGGCAGATTTCAAGTCTTATTCGCAGATGGTGCCATGTGCAACGAGATATGAAATGGAAAAGCAATTTTAGACAGTGTATACCATATCTAAGTTTCACGAATTTTAGGATGAGATAATTGGGAAAGTCTATTGCGATGTCATAACTGCATCAGACGGATATTCGGGGAGGATGTATGAGGTTGAGGAGTATGTCATTTACAACGAAAAGCTGAAGAAAAAATTTACAGTGTTGTTTCGTGTAGAGGAGTGCGATATTATTTGTAGCTGTCATCTGTTCAAGTTTCGAGGGATTCTATGCAGACATGCCATATCAGTGTTGATGCGTAACAGCGTCACATCAGTACCGGACAGGTACATATTGAGGAGATGGAGGAGAAATGTTTGTAGAGCTCACACGAGGGTTGCAGTGAATTATGCCGGTATGGTTAGCACTCCTGAACAGTTGAGGTATGATAGAATGTGTGAAGAATTTGCTACATTGACAAACATTGCCACGAACGATGAACTGTGATGTCGTGAGATAGTAGAATGGAGTCGGTTACAATCTAAGCAGATAATGTCCACCAAGTCCATTTCCCAGAGTAATAGCATTTCTCTTCCGAGTTTGCATTTAGAAACCCAATCTAGAGCATCACCTGACACAGGTAATGGAAATATACAAGATCCTAAATGCTCGAAAAGGAAGGGCGCGTCGAAGAAACTCTGTAACAAAAGCCCATTGGAGTTATGCTTGAAGAAATCAAAGGTATTATCTTACAATTTTTTTCCTTCACTTACCAAAATGGATACAAAATTGTAAACATTATACTGTTGTACATGCAGCATCATCTTCAACCACAGGACGTAGACCGAGCTTAGGGAAGAACAATCTTCAATAGGATACACATGTCGTTCAGATACCACAGCAAGTAGAATACTCCATACCTTTCCCCTTCTCATATTCACAAGTGATATTGGTAAGTTAAAAAAAAAATTTGTTCCTTTGAATTGCCAGAATTTGTAATTATGTTTTCATTTCACGTAGGGTGATGACGAGACTCATGCAGCTTCAAAGTTCGTTGCTCCATTAACTTCAAATGTTGCACTCAACTACCCAGGTACGTAGATGGTTTCGATGGTGTTTATATTGTACATGTATTTCCCCCACATCATTGACCTTGTAATTTTTTTGAGTAGGTATGGCAATGCCATTTGAACCCCTTCAAAGTGCCATGGCAGGATGGATGTATAGTGCCCCCCAGTCCATACCTCCGACTGTCATTATAATGCAAACGGATCTGGACAATGAAGCAGTGCACAGGCAGAAACAATGAAGGACAAATCTGGACAATGTAGAACTTGGGCTTTCAATGTCTATGTGTTCCTAATTTAGTTGTATTTTCAGTTTATGGCTATTGATGTTCATGTTTTGAGTGAGAAAATTGTGAAGTTGTAAAGACTTGTTCGACTGTTATGAATGCCTAATGAGGCGGGAAGCTGTGGAAATAAAACAAGTCTTAGCAATTCCAGTGGTGACATTTTTGTTTTGATTTTGTTATTCCAGTTGTGGTAGTATTGATGACATTTTTGTCTTGATTCTTTTTCTTCAGCGGTAACCTATCCACATAGTTCATTCCTTGATTGCCTTCTTATAAAAGTAGTTACACAAATCTATTACATCATATTAAGCAATATAAATGAGGGGAGAAATAACAGTTATGCAAATTTCGGCAATGCATATATTGAAGCCTCCAAACTACTACAAACTGGAATTACATTGCCACATATACAAGCACATGTTCAGATAAACGCTTACATTACTGATAAAAAAAAAAACACTTACAGTACTACATTACTTTAGATAAAGACAAACCAAATTAACATACTACATTACCCTATCTACACACTTGCATTACTAATTTACTACGAACTACTATGAAGACTTTAGTTTTACGTTTAGATAAATTCTTCCAAAACCCATTTCCCCTTGCGCATCTTTATGTTGAAAGAAATCTCCAAGTCTTTTTCCTCTGTTAGCTTAGCAGGCGATTTCAACATGTGCGACAAATTGTCGACAGGCTTAGCTTCGTTAGCAATACCACTTGCTTCACCATCATCATGCAGTGGACATTTTTCGTCCGACTTATTTTTACACCACATGAAGAACCTACAGTTGCAGGTACAACATTGAAATAATAGGCCTTTATGTTCATTGTTCTTTTTCACCTCCATCTATTTGACGAATCCCACACCACAATCTGGGCATCTTCTCTTTTTTGGGTATTTCGGCATCATGTCCCACCACTCTACAACAATGACAAATTCCCTTGTTCTTGCCTGCCATCGAAGTAATCTAGTTCAACCACGAAAAAGACCACATTAACATAACACAAATTATTTAATACTAAATAACATACAATGCTCACTGCAACTCAAACCAAAATTCAACAAATTATCCATTCAAGCTAATAACCTAGATTTACCATGTTTAATTTTCAAAAATTTACTCATAAACACTGGAGAGGAAGAATTGACGCTCTCCACCCACCTTCATTCACATCTATATGAACTCTTCGACAAATTATCCATTCAAACCAATAACTTAAAATTGACTTTTTATGAACTCTTAAATAAAAACAATAAAAATTTCTTCACCTGGACATGAAGAATTGCAGCTCTTTACCCATATGAACTCAACATATAAAACCAAAAAAATTACATAATCTCTCACACATAATTTGTCGAAGGGTACATAAAAAGTCAAAACCATAAAATTCATTCACAAAATAACAAGTAAATAAAATAAAATTTCGCACATTTTGCTTTCTTTTACTTATGTTTAATTTGAAAAAAAAAAAACAGAAACTGGACACGAAGAATTGTAGGTCTTCACCCATGTGAACTCAGCATATAAAGCCAAAAGAGAAGCAATTCTCTCACACATGATTTTTTGAAGGGCTTCTAAAAATCAAAACCATAAAATTCATTCATAAAATAACAAATAAATAAAATAAAATTTCGCACATTTTGCCTTCTATTTACTTATCCAACAGGAAGGAAGCAGTTCAGTGGTTGTCTATGTCGACGGGGGAATTTTCACGTTGGTGGAAGGGACCCAGTACAGCCGGAGGTAGTTCAGCAGTCGCCGACCATGAATTCGTCGCCTATGGGAAAAACAGGTGAAAATGGTTTGGGGAAATGAATGAATAATGGGTCGGGTTAGGGTGATAAATTGGCACCAAAGACTTTCCCGCTTTTCCCGTCTTTTTTTTTTTTAGTTTATTACTTGACCAGGTCAGCAATTTTGAAATGCTGTAGACAGTGCTGTGAAGGAATGCTGTACACCAAGACTTTCCCTAATCACAAAGACCCCTCAAATTCCTCTTTCCTTAAGCCGCTCCACCTCTAGATTTCCCTCTCTATTTCCGACACAGTGCCACCTTCCTCAGGTAGCGTACCTTAAACCCATTATTCATTTCTATTTTTGTATAAGTTTGCATTCTTGAACTAGAATTAATTAATTTTTGCTTGTTTTGGAGAGGCATTAGTGAAGCTATGGTATGTTTTGGGTCAGTAAACACAGGCATTTGGGAAATTAACTAAAATTGTAATTTTTTTTTCTGTGTGTGTTTTGATGTTTGTTACAAAGACCCGTGTGTTAAATTTGAGAAAACGGTCTTTTTTTGCGCGTGATGTGTTCAGTTTCATATGCTCGTTTGTTAACTTAGCCCCTATTTGACAACCATTATTTGGGGAAAATGGAGTTTTAAACAGTGATTTTCAGAAGTAGGTGTTGTTAGAAAATGGTATGAAATGGGTCAACTTTAGATCCAAATTTTAGTGGGACCCACATCTTAATTAATACGGGACCTAGCATATTCACACTCTACTCCGCAAGGTGATGAACGTGGTATATTTATTTATTGAAAACCATTTAGAATTGAATGAAATATTTAATGTCAAAGTAACCTACTTGAAACTATGAATTAGTGAAGAATTTGATTTACCCAAACACTTATCCCACATAGAAAAGTTATGAAACTTTGGTGTGGTTTATATGGTGCAAGTTTGGAAATTGGGTTTGGGCCTCAAGGGGTACTAATAGTTTTTGGAAGGGGAGAGACCTATATCCTATCAAGTTCGGTCATAAGCCCACACGCGCGTGCCGTCGCTGTCCGTCCGACCGATCGGCTCAGCTTGACACGGTACGAGCACGTGCCCGTGTCCAAGCTTGGTTCGGTGCGGATGCGTCCTTGCACTATATTAATTTTTTGGACAATTTATTTGAATTTTTGGACCAAATTGTATACAATCAAATTCTTGGGTATTTAATAAAATTTATTTTTTCATTAGTTTTTTTCGAGTAATTTTTTGGATGGTCTATTAAACAAACGACTGTTAACTGACCAAACAGTCGACCGTTAATCGTCGACCGTTAACCAACTTAACAGACGTAGTATTGAACTCACATGTCTATTGGAGTTTTGGAGGCTGTCTGAATAGGGACGACTGTTCTGGAGGATGATCGAATGGCCACGAATAAGTCTATAAATAGCCTGCCCCGTTGCCAGAAAAATTACACCATTTTCATTGCAAATTTTCTCTGCTTTGAATCTCATTTTCCCTCTCGTTCTGATACTATTTTCGAAGTACAAACACTTCGTTGCGTTCGTTGGAACTCCTACTGATTGTTGTGCTACTTTCGTAGAAGATGAAATTCGTTCTATCCTGAAAAATGATTGCTGGACACTTTTAACACCGTTGAAGGCAGCAAATTCGTTTTAAGGAAATATCATAAAATCAGTGGGCTCGAATTTAAATTTCTATAGTACTGTTACGATAATTCTTTCGGATTATTTGAAGGGGAAACTTATACTCTAAGATAATAATCTTAAAACGAATTCTGCTTTTCTGGATCATTCTATTTTTACTCCTTATTGATTATCTTCTGATTGTGTTTCAAAAGTGACAACTTCTGGTACTACACTCCCGAATACGATCGGAGAAAAATCAGAGAAATTTAATGGGTCAGATTTTTAGCGTTAGCAACAGAAAATACTTTTTTATCTGACAACATTAAGTTTGGCAAAATTTCTCAAAGAAGATGCGCCTTCATACACTAAGCAAGAAAGTGACATTGAGAAATTGGCTGCGGTTGATGCATGGAAGCATTCCGATTTCTTGTGCAGAAATTATGTACTCAACGGACTGGATAACACATTATATAATGTGTACTGCAATGCGAAGTCCATAAAAGAACTATGGGAATCTTTGGACACAAAGTACAAAACCGAAGATGTCGGCACAAATTCATTGTCGGTCGTTTTTTGGATTATAAAATGGTTGATAGCAAGACTGTCATATCCCAAGTTCAAGAACTTCAAATCATATTCAGTGACATCCATGCCGAAGGAATGAAACTAAGTGAATCATTTCAAGTCGCTGTACTGATTGAGAAATTACCGCCTTCTTGGAAGGACTTTAAGAATTATCTAAAGCATAAGCGGAAGGAAATGAAACTTGAAGATATCATTGTTCGATTAAGAATAGAAGAAGACAATCGCAAATCTGAAAAGAGGAGTGGTACATCTCATTCGATGGAATCAAAAGCCAACATTGTGGAAGGAGGTTTAAAGACTAGCAAAAAGAGAAAGCACAATGGCGAAGGGCAAACTAGTTCTTCAAAACCTGCTAAAAAGTTCAAGGGCAATTATTACAATTGCGGCAAGGCAGGACACCGATCCAAGTACTGTCGAAAGCCAAAAAATGTCAAGGGAAAACCTTACCAGGCAAATGTAACAGAATATGACAACCTTTTTGATAAAGTACAAGAAATAAATCTTTCTGCGCTCGTCTCTGAATGCAACTTAGTTGGAAACACTAAGGAATGGTGGGTGGATACTGGAGCTACTCGTCTCATATGCTCAAACCGTGGGATGTTTTATACCTACAAAGCAATGGATCATGATGAACAACTCTACACGAAAAACTCATCATCTTCCAAGGTTGAAGAACATGGAAAGATAGTGCTGAAAATAATAAGTGGAAAGGAGCTCACTTTGAATAACGTTCTTCATGTGCCCGATATTCGGAAGAATTTGGTATTAGGTTCCCTATTAAGCAAAAACAGGTTTAAGATAGTATTCGTTTAAGATAAATTTGTACTTACGAAGAATGAAATGTTTGTAGGAAAGGGTTACCTGAATGAGGAGCTCTTTAAGTTGAATCTAATGACTGTTGTACCTCCAATTATAAATAAAAATACTTGTTCTTCTTACTTGCTTGAATCGTTTAATATTTGGCATGAACGATTAGGACATACAAATTATAATACTTTGCGTAGACTAATCAAATTGGATTTATTACCAAAGTGCGATTTAAATCCTAATCACAAATGCGATATATGTGTAGAAGCCAAAATGGCACGTTTACCCTTTCATTCTGTTAAAAGAAATACCGAACCTCTAGATTTAATTCACACTAACATGTGTGATCTAAAGTTTGTTCAAACGAGAGGAGGTAATAAGTACTTTATTACTTTTATCGATGATTGCACTCGATATTGCTATATGTATTTACTCAAAAGCAAAGGCGAAGCAATTGAAGTGTTTAAACATTACAAGTTGGAAGTTTAAAATCAACTTAGTAAAAAGATTAAGACTATAAGAAGTAATAGAGGTGGTGAATATGATTCTCCATTTGAACAATTCTGTTCGGAACACGGAATAATTAATCAAACTACCGCGCCTTATTTTCCTTGATCCAATGGTATTGCTGAACGCAAGAACCGAACATTGAAAGAGATGATGAATGCTATGCTGATAAGTTCTGGATTACCGCAGAACTTGTAGGGGGAAGCTCTGCTTTCTGCCAATTATCTTCTTAACAAATTACCACATCAAAAAACGCATAAGATACCTTATGAGGTATGGAAATGTTACAAACCTAATTATAAATACCTAAAGGTATGGAGATGTTTGGCCAAGATAGTAGTTCCTAAACCTAAAAGGGTTAAGATAGGACCTAAAACCATTGATTGTATATTCATTGGTTATGCCTACAATAGTAATGCATACAAATTTATGGTACACAAGTCTGAAATACCCGATGTGCATATTAATACAATTATTGAATCAAGGGATGCTACATTTTTTGAAAATGTTTTTCCTTGTAACATGTAAAGTGAATCAAATTCACAGAAGAGATCTTGTGAAAATGAGGAGGCTATAGATCAAGAACCTAAAAATGAACAACCTAAACGCAGTAAGAGGGCTAGGACGTCAACCTCGTTTGGGCTTGACTTTCTAACATTTCGTTAAAAAATGAACCTCAAAACTTTAAAGAAGTATGTCATCAACCGAAACTTTATATTGGAAAGAAGCTGTTAATAGTGAAATTGAATTCATACTACAAAATTATACATGGGAATTAGTAGATCTTCCTCCTGGTAATAAGCCATTGGGATGTAAATGGATTTTCAAAAGGAAAATAAAAGTAGATAGATCAATTGATAAATATAAGGTTAGACTTTCGCTAAAGGCTACAAGCAAAAAGAAGGTCTTGATTATTTCGATACCTATTCTCCTATGACAAGAATCACTTCCATACGTATGCTTATTGCGATAGTAGCGTTGAAAAGTTTGGATATACATCAAATGGATGTTAAAACAACTTTCCTGAATGGAGAGTTAAATAAAGAAATTTATATGGAGCAACTTGAAGGATTTGTTGCCCCAAGACAAGAAAAGAAAGTGTCTCGACTTGTTAAATCACTTTATGGATTAAAGCAGCTCCTAAAAATGGCATGAAAAATTTGACACAATTATGATGTCAAATGGTTTCAAAATTAACGAGCGTGACAAATGTGTTTATGTCAAGAGCACTCAAAATGGATATGTCATGGTATGTTTATATATAGATGACATGTTAATTATGGGTAACAATGATACCATAATTCAAGCTACTAAAAGAATGCTAACAAACAAATTTGAAATGAAGGATTTAGGTGTGGCCGATGTTATATTAGGAATTAAAATCTCTAGAACATCCAATGGTATCATATTGTCTCAATCACACTACATTGAGAAGATTCTTAATAAATTCAAGAAATATGATATTCTTCCTATGAAAACACCTATGGATGCCAGTATGCATCTTGTTTCCAATACTGGTGACTGTAAGTCTCAATTGGAATACTCTCGAATTATTGGTAGTTTAATGTATATCATGAACTATGCTCGACCTGATATTGCTTATTCAATTAGTTGGCTAAGTCGATATACAAACAATCCAAGCGTTGATCACTGGAAGGCAATTATTAGAGTTTTAGGGTATTTAAAACATACCAAAAACTTTAGATTGAACTATTCAAGATATCTAGCAGTACTTGAAGGATGCTGTGATGCAAATTGGATATCAGATACTAAAGACTCCAAGTCAACAAGTGGATATGTCTTTATACTTGGAGGTGCTGCAGTATCATAGAAATCTTCAAAACAAACATGTATAGCTAAATCAACGATGGAATATGAATTTATAGCGTTAGATAAAGTTAGAGAAGAAGCCGAATGGCTACGAAACTTCCTAAAAGATATTTCATGTTGGATAAAATCTGTGCTTGTCATATATATCCATTGCGATAGTCAATCAGCAATTGGTAGGGCACAGAATGTTATGTATCACGGTAAATCTCGACATATACGTCGTAGACACAATACTGTTTGACAATTGCTCTCTACTGGCATTATCACTATAGATTATGTGAAATCAAAAGAGAATATTGTGGATCCGCTAACTAGAAGTTTAACAAAAGAGCAAGTTGAAAGTTCATCGAAGGGGATGGGATTAAAATCGATAAAATAATCAAAAGTTTCCATGGTGGCAACTCAACCTAGTTAACTGGAGATCCCAAGATCTAGGTTCAATGGGACAATCGAACTGTGAAAAACTTAGTAAGCTCTGGGGAGATTATCACTCCTACCCATTCCTATGATGAGCCAGTGCCTAACTGCCGTGAAATAGGTTAAGTTATGCTTTTAATGGTTTCCATATCTTGATTCGTTCAAGTGGAGTATAGCTGAATACTCTTTATGGAAATCACCTATGTGGGTGAAAATGGGCCGCTTCTAAGAGAATTAGATGAAGATGAATTCTCTAAAAAACACTCATGAACCAAGAGGTGTCCAATGCCAAAATGGACACAAACGTGAGAACTAATTGTGTTCGAAGAGAACTGTGTGACTTCTATTGTCTAGGTTTACATGAACGACTGACTATTCAAAGTAACTTGCTACTGATTGGCTAAGTAAATTCGATAGATTTTATTAGGGAAAGTTCAAAGTCTTTGGCTACTTATCCTGATGCAGTTTTCTTCAATTTTCTTCAGAAAAACATATCAGATGTTGTTGTTTGGAAAATGCCAACATATTTCATTCATGTGGGGGATTGCTAGAAATGGTATGAAATGGATCAACTTTGGACCCAAATTTCAGTGGGACCCACATCTTAATTAATACGGGACCTAGCATATTCACACTCTACTCCACAAGGTGATGAACGTGGTATATTTATTTATCGAAAACTATTTAGAATTGAATGAAATATTTAATGTCAAAGCAACCTACTTGAAACTATGAATTAGTGAAGAATTTGATTTGCCCAAACACTTATCCCACATAGGAAAGTTATGAAACTTTGTTGTGGTTTATATAGTGCAAGTTTGGGAATTGGGTTTGGGCTCCAAGAGGTACCAATAGTTTTTGGAAGGGGGGAGACATATATCCTATCAGGTTCGGTCATAAGCCCACACGCACGTGCCGCTGCCGCCGTCCGTCCGACCGTTTGGCTCGGCAAGGCACGAGCACCTGCCCGTGTCCTTGTCCGTGTCCGAGTCCGAGTCCGAGTTCGGCTCGTTGTGGGTGCGTCCTTGCACTATATTAATTTTTTGGACCAAATTTGTTTGAATTTTTGGACCAAATTGTATACAATCAAATTCTTGGGTACTTAATAAAATTTATTTTTTCATTGACTTTTTCCGGGTAATTTTTTGGATGGTCTGTTAAACAGTCGACTGTTAACCGTTAATCGTTAACCAACTTAACAAATGCAGTATTGAACTAACATGTTTGTTGGAGTTTTGGAGGCTGTCTGAATAGTGACGACTGTTTTGGAGGATGTTTGAATGACCACGAACAAGTCTATAAATAGCTTACCCCGCTGCCAGAAAAATTACACCATTTTCATTGCAAATTTTCTCTGCTTTGAATCTCATTCTCCCTCTCGTTCTGATACTGTTTTCAAAGTAAAAACACTTCGTTGCGTTTGTTGGAATTCTTGCAGATTGTTGTGCTGCTTCCGTAGGAGACGAAATTCATTCTATATTGGGAAACGATTGTTGGACACCTTTAGCACCGTTGAAGACAACAAATTCGTTTTAATGAAACATCGTGAAATCGGTGGGCTCAAATTTAAATTTCTATAGTACTGTTACGATAATTATTTCAGATTGTTTGAAGGGGAAATTTATACTCCAAGATAACAGGTGTGATTAAAAAGTCGAAAAGTTTCGGGTTCACCTTATTGTGTGAATGTTTGATTTAAAATAACTATGTGGAAAAAAGAGTTTGAAAATGATCGTTATCAAACAGGGACCTAATCTCTGACGTGTTCAATATTTTTAGTATTCACATCCATGTTTATATGCGCAAAGTTGTTAGTCTAAAATTGAAAGATTTAATGGATACTTCATGTTATTCTCAGAGCTTTCTTAAAATTAATCTGAACATAATTTGATTTTCATGTGTCTTCTTTGTTTTGTTTAGAGGGGAGGAATAGGTGGAGGAAGCGGAAAAGGGGGAACCATATTTCTCGAAAATCTAAAATCAATGAACCTATGAACGATGAAGCTCTTGAGGAGAACTATGATGAAGATGACCCTGACCTGGACGCTCATAACCACCCAGACACCGACGACGATTACCATCATCAAAGTGCAGATCAGATTGCACACGTGTCACGAGCAAAAGAAAGAGAAACGTTGGTTGACGGCTGGGTGAAAATCTGTGAGTTCCCAGTGGCAGTTAAGAGGGTTGTCAATAGGCCTTACTCATCAGTTTTTGGGATTGTGGAAGTGGAGAGGTCAGCACAAAATGGGGAGAGCAGAGGGCAGGGCCATAGTGGAGTGGTGGTGTTCGAGAACATTTCACATGGGCAGATGCAGGTGTTCTCTGCTGTGCCGTGGGATAGTGTGGCTTTATTAGGGGGTTCCAAGGAGGAGACTGCAAGCAGAAGCGGGGGTGCATCAGACGTGATCAGGCCTCCACCAATAATTGCTGGATCCGGTGTTACTAAAAGGTTTGGGAGCGCCGGTGGAGTCCATGTTGTGCCAGTGCACGCAGGTTGCTCAATTAATCTTTTATGATGACCTGACACATCAATTTGTGGATGGATAAGTTTGTGGTGTGATCTCTATATTTGAATTAAATTTGTTATCCACCAATGTATTAATGTGCTATATTGTATAATTATAGTTTTTAGCTTCTATTTTTAAGGGAAGTTAATATATTTGTTGAACAATTGGGTTAAATGAAGGCCTGCCATATATGTTTTTTTTTTGTTAGGGTCCGTTTGATTGCAAAGATGGAATTGAATTACCTAGAAAACGAATTTCAGGGAATTGAATTGCCTAGAATTGTTTTTCTGGGAAATGTAAATTATTGTGTTTGATTGGTATAATTTTTCACATGGAAAATTTTAAAATAAAAGTATTTTTTGATATCCGTTTGGTTTTGTTTTACATGAAAATTGTCAATTAAATAGATGAAATTTATTGGTATTGGAAATGAAATTTTTTTCCATTGCCAAAACCAAAAAAAAAAAAAAAAAAAATTTAACAAAATCATCTATCTTTGGGTGTTTGTTTGGCTTTGTTTTACATAGAAATTGTCAATTAAATGAAAATATTTTTTATAATAATTTTTAGAATTTGTTTCTATTACCAACAAAAAATAATAATAATAAAATAAAAAATCCAAAAAAAATAAAAAACTTGCTACAGTGCCTGGAATTCCAATTCTCACCATAAAAATCAGGAATCGCACAACTTTTAACAAAAGCAAGAATCGATTTCCAAGGAATTTAAAATGCTATCAAATAACTAAAAAAGGGAAAAGAAGGAATTGAAGTTCCATGGAAATGAAATTCCATGCTATCAAACAGGTACTTAGTGTTATTGGGTATGCTTTATGACAACAGCTCAGTTGAATGCTGGTCTTGCAATTTTCAAATCATATTTTCTAACGTTAAATCTTAAAACGAACTATGTTCCATTCTCATTCTGTGATTAATAATGAATAATTTCTTTATTTATAATTTGGTGTATGATGCAAACTCCAATCTACTTGTGTGATAGAATAAACATGTTTAGCTGGAAAATCAGCAGGCTGAAATGCCAAACGGAAAGCTTCAGTCTGAAAGTGATTCATGGAGCTCTTATCCTGACTTGGTATGTTACAAACTCCGTGGCCCAATGTCTCCAAAAAGCAAACAGATACATTTTTAGTACTGAACAAATTGGAACTTATATATCTTGACTCTCTACTGGTAAGAATGGAAAATTTTGCTGTCCTGGGTGACTTATTTCTGCTTTTATTAGGCATTTTCAGTGCATTGTTTCCTTCTTTAATATCATGATGCTGAATTGGTAGCTTGCTACATTCTTAGAGAGTCAGAAGACCAGAACATTATTTTATTCTGCTTTTGCATGCCTTTAATGAGCTGCATTTGCATTCCTGTATTGAACCAATATTTGTTTACTATGATGTGTATTTGTTTATTTGTGGTGCAGGCTAGAATGTTTCCCTAACTTTAGTTGTTTTGGTTCGTTGCATAAATAGAATGGTTTTCACCAAATATAGTGCATAGATTGGAGAGACAAGTGGTGCCACATTTTTTTCTCTGGGAAGTCAGCTTGTCATACACCCGAAAAGTACATTGAGTGTCGGAATTTAATGTTAATATTTAATTTCAATCATGCTAAGAATCAAGAATCACAAAATAATAAATTGATAAATCGAATTCATACCTGCGAAAGTCATTGTTGATATGAATAATAGTTATAATAGCGGTCAAGATCTTCCCCTCCTTGCTCCTCACAAAGTAATAGCTATCAATGGGGCAAGCAAATAAAACACATGGAGAGGAAAGGGGACCTAGCATTTATATATAGGAAATAATTTGAGCCATCCCATTACGACTATAATTCTAATTAGAGTTTATTTTCGACCCACATACTTTAAACTACCACATACAATCAATTACAACCCGTAAGGTGTAAAAGGTCAAATTGATCACTTAATAAATTTGGCCCAAACACAAATATCATTATGAGCCATTTATCTAACCCGTAAAATTTTGCAATCAAATGTGAAGCCCACATATGGAATTATTAATTATTCCAACATTCTCCCACTTGGGCAAACATTGATTGCCATAACAAAGTTTTAACACCCGGGCTAGACTACATAGGTGGCCACAAAAGTATAGCTCCAATGATGACACCTTACGTAACATGATCCGGTCCAACAAGAATATTAACACCGAACATGAAAGTCATTACACCAATTTAAAAGATGTAAGACCATTCCACAGCTACAAATGTCAACATTCTTATCGACATGGATCCCCATCCTCCAACCAATGTGGTAGTATGTGGTATGAACTTAGCACCAAATGTGATCAAAACTGTACTAACTCATATCGGTCCTCATAATGCTTCGAATTAAAATGAAGCCACACGTCTCTAAAAGAGACTCATCTTATGTCTTTATACGTCATATTTCAAGATGCCAATAATATAAAAAGACATAAGTCAAATGCATGCTTAAAAATAGTTCATGGATATGGGAAAAATTATTTTATTATCAGAAGGGGGCTGTACCCGAAAACATATGGGTTGCCTACGTATCCTGTAAGGGATCAAGCCCAAAATGTAGTTCTTTACATAAATAACTCTCACTAACCAAAAATATCAAATGTTTCCACAATACCCATATTAGTAACATGTGTCTTAAAGACTTTTGGAGCGAGTCCCTTAGTCAAGGGATCTGCAACCATCGCCTCTGTATTGATATGCTCTATTTTCGTGTGCCCTTATTTGACTCTGTCTCTAACGACCAAATATTTGATGTCAATATGTTTTGATTCACCAGAACTTTTATTATTCTTTGAAAAGAATATTGCTGCACTGTTATCACAGTAGATGGTGATCGGTCTTGCGATGGAATCAACAACTTTCAAGCCAGAGATGAAATTTCTTAACCAAACGGCTTGGACTGTAGCCCCATAACATGCCACAAATTCAGCTTGCATAGTAGAAGATGCCACTAAAGTCTGTTTAACACTTTTCCAAGAAATGACACCACCAGCTAATGTAAAAATATAATCTGAGGTTGATTTCAAATCATCTTGACATCCAGCAAAATCAGAATCTGAATATCCTACCACCTCAAGATGATTTGTACGCTGGAATGTAAGCATATAACTTTCAGTTTTCTTCAAATATCTCATAACTTTCTTAGCTGCTTTCCAATGTTCTTGTCCTGGATTAGACTGAAATCTGCTAAGGACACTTACTGCTTAGGCTATATCCGGTCTAGTGCAAACTTGGGCATACATCAAGCTCCCCACAGCACTAGCATATGGGATCATCTTCATAGACTCCCTTTCCAGCTTATTCCTTGGACATTGAGTTTTATTAAACTTATCTACTTTTATGATAGGTACATCAGTAGGTGTACAATTCTGCATATTAAACCTTTCTAGAACACGTCGTATATAAGCTTTCTGTGTCCTAATAAACCATGATTTCTATCACGATGTATTTCAATGCCAAGTACATAGGAAGCTTTTTCAAGATCTTTCATCTCAAAATTAGCAGACAATATTTTCTTTGTCTCATGAAGCAGCCCTAAGTTACTGCTAGCAAGTAGAGTGTCATCAACATACAATACAAGGAAAATAAAATTTCTCCCACTAGTTTTAAGATAAATGCATTGATCATTAGTATTTTCGACAAAACCAAGAGATATCACAACCTCATCAAATTTCAAATACCACTGTCGAGATACTTGCTTAAATCCATATAATGATTTGTTTAACTTACATACCAAGTTCTCTTTTTCCTTTCACAACAAAACCTTCAGGGTGATTCATATAAACCATTTCAGAAAGATCTCCATTCAAAAATGTTGTCTTAACATCCATTTGATGAAGCTCCAAATTATAGTATGCCACAAGAGCCATGATAATTCGAAAAGAATCTTTCGACGAAACAGGGGAGAAGGTTTCAATATAATCAATGCCTTCTCGTTGAGTGAAACCTTTTACAACCAATCTTGCTTTCTTTCGTTCAGCATTTCCTTTTGAATCTAATTTACTTTTGAAAATCCACTTGTTATCTACAGCCTTAGCATTTGGAGGAAGTTCAACAAGATCCCAAACTTTATTCATTTCTATGGAATTCATTTCATCTTCCATGGCAGCTATCCATTTATATGTCTCAGGACTTGTCAATGCTTGATTATAAGTTACAGGATCAACAATATGCCCGATATTAAAATCGCTCTCCAAGAAATATGTAACATAATCACTGGGCAATGTAAATCTTCTTTCCCTTTATGATCTCCTAACTCGTGGCTCAGGAACCGATTCAATCGTTATTTGAGGAATTGGAGATTCCTCCTGGTTCCTCGGTTCTTCATTAACAACTTCAATTGGTTGGGAACCAACTCTTTCCTGTATGATGGGAACTGGAACAACAACTTGATTGGGTTCAACAAGAATTTCTCTCAACGTGGAACTCCCACTATCTCCAAAATCGTTCTCCAAAAACTTAGTAGTAATGGACTCCACAATTCTAGTGCCGTGATTTGGACAGTAAAACTTATATCCCTTTGATCTATCCGGATACCCAATAAAGTAGCCAGGAGTTGATTTAGGGTCTAATTTCTTTTCAAATGGATTATGAATCCTAACCTCAGCTGGACATCCCCAAATTTTAAAGTGAGCCATACTTGGCTTACATCCTGTCCATAATTCAAAAGGTGTCTTTGCAATAGCTTTACTTGGAACTCTGTTCAAAATATACATAGCTGTTTTCAAGGCTTCACCCCACAAATATTCAGGCAAATTTGTTCTACTCATCATACTTCTAACCATATCTTTTAGAGTTCGATTACGTCTTTCAGAAACACCATTCTGCTCAGGTGTCCTCGGCCTGGTGTATTGGGACACTATTCCACACTCTTGTAAAAATTTTACAAAATCACCTATATTTTGACTAGACTCGTCATATTTCCCATAGTACTCACCACCTCGGTCAGATCTTACAACTTTGATATTTTCCCCACATTATTTCTCTACTTCCAGTTTGAAAACTTTGAATTTCTCAAGTGCATGTGATTTGTCGTTAATCAAATAAACATATCCATATCGTGAGAAATCATCAATGAAAGTTATGAAATATTTATTACCACATATAGTGGAAAGAAAAGGTCCACTGATATCAGTGTGAATTAAGTCTCCATTACTCCTAGTCGAACCCTTCCTTGTAGACTTAGTTAACTTTCCTCTTATACAATCTATACAGGTGTCAAAATCGGAGAAGTCTAAGGAAGGAAGTATCGCATCTTTTACTAATCTTTCCATTCTATCCTTAGAAATATGACCCAATCGCTTATGCCACAAGATAGAGGATGATTCACGAATTAAAGCCCTTTTCTTTGATACATTTGTAACACACGAGACATCACCAAAAGAAGCCAAAGATAATTTATATAAACCATCACATAAAATGCCATTTCCAATCAAATGAGAATTATTAAATAACTTAACCATTCCACTACCAAAATTAAATGTAAAACCACAAGCATCAAGTTTTGGTATAGAAATTAAATTCCGTCTCATCTGCGGTACATAAACTATATTTTCCAAAACAAGATAAAAACCAGACTCTAAAGTTAACTTCATTACTCCTATGAATTCAACCTTCACTTGGAATCCATTTGCAACGCTCAAACTTACTTCATTCTCACTTGACCTCCGTTTGCTTATGAACCCCTGCAAGGAATTCGCAATATGAATACTAGCTCCCGAGTCTAACCACCAAGAATTCAAAGGTACATCTACTAAAGAAGACTCAAAACAAACTAAGGCCAAGGGAATACTTAAAGAACTCTTCTTCTTTTCCAACCAAGTCTTGAACTTAAAACAGTCTTTTTGCCAGTGACCATTCTTTTTACAGAACTTGCATTGATCATTTTTCTTTATAACTGCTTTGGGACCACTAAAATTATTATTCTGCTGACTTCGATGGGACTTACTACCCTTATGAAACTTAGATTTATGATTATGAGAAGGCCCCTTATTCTGTGATGGCTGAAAAGCTAATTGCACAGTTTCACAACGCATCCTATACTCTTCTTGGGCACACACTGCTATGAGGTCATTCAAATTCCACTTATCCCGCTGAGCATTGTAAGCAACCTTAAGCTGATTAAACTTGCTAGGAAGGCTATTCAAAACATGATAGACCAGGAAAGGCTCCGCAATAGGAATGTCAAGAGCATTTAGCTTAGATGATATATTTATCATTTTCTTGACATGCTCCCTAGCACCACTTGTACCATCATATTTCATGCTCATAAATTTATCCATCAGATCCCCAGTTTCGACTTTATCAGACTCAATAAATTTTTCTCCTATGGCATCCATAAAACTTTTGACATTTTCATTGTCAGGGATGGCACCTAGAATGGAATCAGATATCGATCGCTTAATGATTTTCAAACAGAGTTTGTTAGCCTTTTCCCACTTTTCATGCTCGGCTACATATTCAACGGTACTTTTATCTATGGGTTTTTCAAACTTTTTCTTCATTGCAAAATCCAAACCCAAAAGACCAAGTGCTATTTCTACGTCTCGTTTTCATCTCACATAGTTATTTCCAGTCAAAATTTCAATAGCAGACAATTGATTCGAAAGAGATGAGGCATTATAAATTGTGGAAACATAAAATATCACACTCAATATCATCCAAACGTAATGCATGCAATCAAATGGATGATGAAATAGCCAACTAATTAATATGGACTATTAATTAGATAATCCGTAATTTAAACCGAAATATATAAATTTTATTACGGTAAGAGCCTAGATGCATCATCATAAAGTCACCTTTGGGTCGACAATACAACATGCTATAAGGTACTCTTAAAACACATCATGTAGCTAGTTAACAAAATTACACTGGTTTTCGAAATACCAACACCTTTGGACAGAAGGAAATTTCTAAACCAAAATAAGCTAATTAACTTTCTCATGCCATTTTCCAAAAATATTACATATAATAACACCTTTGGACAAGATATTATATGCAATAAATCAAAAGTTGTTGGACAAAAATATATGTATTTTTTATTGTAGAGAAAACCGAATAAATAAAAATGAGTGTGTGACTTTGGCAGCTACCACCCATTTTTATTTCAAAATGTTTCCCTCTTAGTGGGAAAATAAGAATCGTCTCAATGCCCATGAAAAATTTAATCACAGAAATTATGCAACAAATCATGATCATTAATTGATGAAAGACAAGAAATCCATACGTGATTAATATTAAGAGACGAAATTGGCAACAAAATTTCAAAATGAAATTTAATGCATAAATAATGGCATAACATTTTAATGAAATAGTATAAAAGTCGTTGATTAATTTTATTATTTATTCAACATATAATTTTGATCGGGTCAAGTTTAAATAAAATTTCAATTTGGGTCGAAATTGAAATTTTTGTTTAGGTTCGAAACTTTAAAAATCCAATTTAAAACCTCTTTCAAAAATTGCACTTTGACTCCAGTTTTAAAATTAATCACAGGCCTCATGCCAAACCAAAAAAAAAAAAGAAAAACCCAACAAAACGGAGGAAAACGGGATAAACATAAAGGCCAAGGTTCCAATAATGAGTATCAAGAAAATACCATGAACCTAGGTTCTTGGACTGATTACCAGTATATCTATCATCAGACCATGAAATCATAATAGCTTCACGTTAGAATTCAAGGGATGAACGAGAAAACCCAAGTTCTTCCAAAAATACGGGAATCGACAAAATACCATGTGAAATTAGAATTTTTGTGACTATTCTCATACAATTTTCATTGAGCAGTTTGTGTGTCTATATATATATATATAGTGAGAGAAAGTTAGAGAGAGAGAGAGCATTAATTGATGCAGTTTCCAAAAGAGGAGTAGTCGTTTGAAAATCAAAGTGAGGGCATGCGTGTTATTGGTTACCATGTGGGGCAGTAAAAACTTTGTAATTATTCGGTCAAAATTACAGAAAGAATATTAGTTTTAATGACGGATTCTGATTTAGCATGTTGGCTCTGATACCAATTGTTAATATTTAATTTCAATCATGCTAAGAATCAAGAATCACAAAATAATAAATTGATAAGTCGAATTCATACCTGCGGAAGCCATTGTTGATATGAATAATAGTTATAATAGCGGTCAAGATCTTCCCTCCTTGCTCCTCACAAAGTAATAGCTATCAATGGGGCAAGCCAATAAAACATATGGAGAGGAGAGGGGACCTAGCCTTTATATATAGGAAATAATTTGAGCCGTCCCATTACGACTAGAATTCTAATTAGGGTTTATTTCCAACCCACATACTTTAAACTACCACATAAAATTAATTACAATCCGTAAGTTGTAAAAGGCCCAATTGATTACTTAATAAATTTGGCCCAAATACAAATATCATTATGAGCCATATATCTAACTCGTAAAATTTTGCAATCGAATGTGAAGCGCACATATGGAATTATTAATTATTCCAACATTTAATTGTTGCAAAGTATATGGAGAACCCAGCGAAGCACTTATTAGTCGCTGTTTGCCTAGAAATCGTAGCTGGTGTTGAATTAGATGATTTAACTTGGATTATGAGGTTTCTTGATCATTGGGGAATCATCAACTATTGTTCGACTCCTCTTAAATTTGAGCTCCAGAAGGATGGCACATATTTATGCCAGGACTCAAACAGCGAACTTTGTGTGCGTTCTGCTGCTTTGAAATCCATTGATACTTTGGATCCAATTTGACAAGCTTTAGTGTAGGCTCAAGGCGATCGATGTTTATCCCGAACTTGGGGGTCACCATGACGAGGACTCCGACTTCGATAGCACCATTCGAGGCCATTTATCTGAGCATCAATGCAATCATTGCTCTAGGCCAACTACTGTGGTGTATTATCAGTCGCAGAAAGAGGTAAACAGCGTACGGTTGCAATCACTTCTTTTAACCTTTTTGTATGTGTGTTAGTTTCTTTGTAAGATATCATTGTTCCTGATCATTATTGTTAAGAAAAATATGAGTTGTATTATTATAAGCTCTTGTTGTATTACAATGTAGAAGGCCCCATTTATAAGATTACAAATAATTGCAAAAAGAAATAACTCAAAAAGGAAAGATCGTTTAATAATTACACAATCAACTAATAAGGAAAATAATCCTACGTAATTGGAAAAATATAATAAAAGATTATTCAAGACAATATTTTTCATATTCCATATCTTTAACACCCTCCCTCAAATTGATGCTGAATCTTGAATTGAGACGGTGATAATACTTGTGTCCATGAAGAAGAAATCTAAACCAGAGAAATCAACTATGAAAACTAGTGACGACGAGAGACCGAGAACAACAAAATAGTGCAGAAAAAACTAAGAACAACTCCAAAGCCACTTCAAGAACACTCCAGAGAGCTCACTTCCCAAGATAAATTTCCAAAGGAAATTCACGAAATGTACCGACACACATAATGAGCTCTATCTGTCCAAAGAACTTAGCCGAACACATAATTCGTGTTCAGGCAAAAGTTCTAACACCAATATAACGGCCTAGATTCCAGCAATATATTGCTGTTCAAGATGCTTTAGTTGGGAGGAATCCCACAAAACAGTCTACACCACAAAAACTCAAAGATAATCCTCATTTGAGAATCCAAAACTCTTACTCGAGCAACCAAAATTCAACGGTTTGAGCTACCATGTCTCTCACATCTTTACCATACCCACGAAGCACCGTGGAAAGGGAAAAAGATTAGTCAAAGCCTAATCAACACATAATCTCGATAAAGACCACTGCATCGAACAACAATAAGCCTTAAATTTTGAAATTATCCAAGAAATCAACAATCTACTATTACGGCCACCCGATTTGAAGCACCAACACCATCAAGAAGGGCTTCAGAAAATTTTCCTTCGATAGTCTCCTTGTAACCAGTATGTACCTTGTCTTCCAACTAAGAGAAACTGAACACAAGTGCAGGCAGACCACACATTTGGACTTGCTGATTCACTCCAACCCTTATTGACTGCAACGAAAAAACACTCTAATTGAAGGTAAAGTAAATGCGTTACAGCATCAAAGTTCAACAACTATATGTTTAGAAGCAAAAGATGATCTTTGGACCCAAATCCACAAGTAATTCAACATATGGCAACTAAATATGCCCACAAAAGATAGACGATGTGAACAATCCAATAACCCCAAACCATATAACAATCCAAATTAGGAGTGGACGCGGTCCGATTTGGTCTAATCCAAAGGGAACCGCACCGAATACCTATGAGAATTTTAAAAATGGAACCATTGGTTCCATAGCTAACTATGGAACCGAGCCGGAATCGAACCAATCGGTTCCGGTTCGGTCCGGTCTGGTCCTTTACATTGAAAATGTTCACTAATAAAAAATCTAAAGTTGCTACTAACGTGATACTTTTAACAAAATAGAGAAGAACCGAAAATACTATTCAAAGATTAAAAGAAAACTAAGTATACAAATTTAAAAATAATATCCAAATAATATAAGTTACTATCATCAAGCAGTCATCAACTTATATAAACTGTATAGTACTCTAATGATTAAACAAACTTCCGTCAAAATCAATATCGTACATTGAATTGGACACCCTTTAAAAATTTGGAAAATGCTATTTGTACACTGATGTTGAGTCTCCAGTATATACTCTCCTCACATGTGGGTATGGGGCCCATGACAATAAAAAAATCGTGGGATCTCCCCATGTGAGGGGAGTGTACACTGGAGTGTCAACCCCAGTGTACATGTAGCAAAATTGCAACTTCTGGTTCTATCATTAATAATTTGTAGAAATCTAGATGAAAAGTTTTGATCGGATCAACAACGATGTAATCGAAGTGAAAAAAAAATAAAAATTTCACATCTTAGAAATAAAATTATATATTGTAAAAAAATTTATTTAGATATAGATTTACCCAATATTCTAATTTGGCTTGAGAATCAATTAATTAAAGAATTATAAGAAGAGAGAATGAAAGAATCAAAGAGAAGGAAAGTGTTGAAGTCAAAATGAAGAAGGAACCCGATTATTTTTTATAAAAGTGATTAGAGATTCAGTAATATATTTTACCAAAAAAGAAAAAAGAAAAAATCCTATGAGAACCGTCCTGTTCCCGATAGTTCCCATACTAGAACCGAAAATCGGACCAAAACCAGTTTGTTCTTAATAATTTGTCCCAAAATCAAATGTTCTTTAGAAGATCCGGAACTAAACCGGCTGGTTCTAAACGGTTTCAGTCCGGTTCCATTGATTCCAAGAAAAAATGCCCACTCCTAATCCAAATCAGCAACCCACCTAAAATAACTTTCACAAAGATAGCCCATTAATGAAAACACAATACAAATATATCCATAGGTCCAATAGCCCAAACCCAATCAATAACCCAATCCAACTCCTCCATCTTCTTCACTCAAGTAGTCGTCGTCGCCACCTCTTCAGATGCTCTGATGCTCGGACTCTTTAAAATGGTTGAAGTACCCGTGTTGGACATGACACAACATGGGTATGGATATGGGATATATGTTGGATTCTTCAAGTTACAACCGGACACTTCGTCGTTTTTGTTTTTTCTTCTTCATTTTTCTTCTTTCTTCTTTTTTCCTTGCTTTTTGTTTTCTTTCTCGTTTCTGCTCTTTATAAACCTAACGTCGCCTTCGAGAGGGTGGAGAAAGGCGACGGTGTTAAGTTTTCCCTTCTTCTTCTTTTTTCTTTTTTCTTTCCCTCTCTTTATCGGTGGTCTAGAGATTTATTTGTATAAAATGGAAATGGGTTCCATATAGTGCTATTTAGTGCTCCACTAAATCCAAATTACAATCAAGTCCCTCATTTTCTATTTTATATAACATTCAGTAATTAATTTCTCATAATTAAAAACTAAACCTTAAAATTTCATTTTATTTGTCTTAACCCATTATTCAATACTCATTTCTTTATTTATGGACAATTAATTTTGATTTATTCAAAATGGCATTTTGGATTAACAAAAAAAAATTGAAGTTTGAAAGACGTACCGTACCCACATACCCGTGTCCAAAATTTGGACTCTTTTTAGACATGTCCCATTATTCTACATTTTAGAAAATAAAATATCTGACACTTAGATGCGTACCTGTACCCTGATACCCATTCCCGATTTCGAGCATCATAGTTTAGATGCTAAACCATGAACCAATTCAGACTATCGTCGACAAGTCATGTTAGTGCCCGTCGCCGACCAACTATCTAGCATCACCACACAAATAAACTTCATCTTTGAAATCCTACCAAAACCCATCCTGTTTCGCTCCATTCGCGTCGACCATGCTCCGACAGTCCCAAATCACAGGCCAACACCTATAACCCACTAATCCAAAGCCGCCAATCGCGACTACTATGTCACCGTCCGCCGTCCACACTTCGTCTTGCCCCACCAATCACAGGCCACTTTCATTGCCAACAACTCATCACTTACCAACTCAAACCATCGATCATCACAATAGATATCGTCGTTTTGTTCCCCGAGTGAAACAAAAGACGCCTAAATTTTGGTCAAACCGACATCACATTACCCTTCCAATTAAGTCCCCATTTGGCCCCCATTCTTTTAAAATTTTAATGGTTGGAATAGTTTTTTTTGAAAAATGTGTGGTTGAAAAAGAATGAAAAGTTTTTTATTTGTGTAATATTATTTTATGGAAGATTGTGTGGTTGAAAATAAGAGAGAAAAAGAATAAAAATGAGAATGAGAATGGGCGACAAACGGGGCTAAAAGTCCAATGCTGCCTCCAAAAAAAAAGCCACTGATTCTATGCGTGTAATATATTTAATTCCCAGCCGGTAGCCTCCACGTTTTATCCTCTCTATCCTAGATCTTGACTTTGACATTATTAATGGGTCTTGACAAAAATCTGCGTTCCACCCCTTCCGGCAGCCACACCGACAGAAGCAGAGAGAAGGGTTTTAAGATTATGGAGAAAAGCTCGTAAAGAGAAAACACAAAATTTATGAGTAAAATAAAATTGCTAAGATGATTGGACGAGAAGAAGAAAATTCGGCCGCTTGCTGGAGAACAAAAAAAGCTTACAAGTTTAACCAATGAAGTTAAATCGGCTCCGATACCATGTTAAGAAAAATATGAATTGTATTATTATAAGCTCTTGTTGTATTATAATATAGAAGGCCCTATTTATAGGATTACAAATAATTGCAAAAGGAAATAAACCTAAAAAGGAAATAATTCAAAAAGGAAAGATCGTGTAATAACTACACAATCAACTAATAAGGAAAATAATCCTACATAATTGAAAAAATATAATAAAAGATTATTCTAGACAATATTTCCATATTCCATCTCTTTAACAATTAACTCACTTTATTTCTCGTTTGTGGAGGTATTATTTTCTATAATATTGATATTTATGCAAGTTTGAAAATGTAGATCAATTTTTTTTTTTTTTTTTTTTTTTTTTGTTT
>NC_036246.1:42880142-42957992 GCF_002742605.1 Olea europaea var. sylvestris
ATTTTTATGTAAATTTGAAAAAGTAGATTAATTTTTTTTTTTTTTTTTTTTTTTTTGGCATTGTATGTTGTAGCCTTTGCGCCATTCTTGAATGAGAGTTATAAGTATCCACAAGTTCATTTTCTATGGGAAGGGGGTGTTAAGGGTATCTAATACAATAAATTGTATAGGCTTTTATCTATAAATAGGTAGAGGGTAGTCTCATTTTAGTTTGGCTGAAATTAGGGTTTCAAGTTGGGAGAGAGAGAGGACTCTCGAATGATCGTCAAACATTGTGATTCATCTTCATTTAGCAATACAATTTTACAGTTTGTTCTTTTGCTTTTTAATCTATGTTGGTACCTATCATTTGGTATCAGAACATCGATTTTAGGGCCAATGACAAAAAAAAAATAGAGGAAAGTTTGGGCTTGGTAGTGGATAAGATGAAACTAGATTATTGGCCATAGAAAATGCGAGAGTATGCTACAGAAGAATGATGAACAAGACACTTGTGAATCTGATCGGGCACAAAAGGAGAATTAAAAGGAGAAGATGCAAGAAATTCCTCGGTTCGACTGAGAGAGTGGGCTACCAAGGAAGAGAGATTTTGTTCTAAATTTCACCTCCAAACCAGAGAAATTGGAGGCAATGGAGAGGCCATTGCATGGTCTTTATTGGCAGATCGACTCCAACCTATACAAAATTGAGGCGAATTGGAGAAATTATTTGGAGAATGATTCTGACCATCAATAGATGTCTATGATGCACTGATACAAACCCGTGTGTCCGACACGATATGTGTCGAATACGTCGACTCGTGATTTTTAAAAAAAGTACCAATATGGCACGTTTATTAAATTCTTCAAAATTCTTCATTTATATAGTTTAAATTTAGTTTTATACTTATTATTGAATTTTTTTTGTTGAAATCTTTTAAATATGAGTACTTATTTATTATTTTCTAATAACTTTGAGTTAAAAATATATAATAACTATAGTAAGAAAGAAAAATGATTATTGTAGAGTGTTCGAAGAGTGTTGGTATCAACACATATCCAACACGTGTCGGACACAAACATGCTACCTTAGTTAGAGTGTTTGTGCTACTTGGATAGACGTCGTGATTTTTAGAAATTTTAGCCCTTGAGCAGCAGAAGGCAATGCAAATTCACCTTCACTTAGTTGGGGTTTTATCATTTTAATGATTCGGGCCTGTGCCTAAGTTGTACTCTTATGTCCTATCCGCTTTGGAAGATCATGTGTCAATCTTACCCCTAACGGAATTATTTCGCACTTTAGGATTTACAAAGTTGACCTCTATCTTAGAGTCACTTAAAGAAAACCAAAAAATAATTTCTATAGACATAAATATTAAATCGTGTTGCCAAAAGCCGTCTTAGCTCTAACCGCCTCGTTCCGCTAGTTCCCTGTAAGGGCCGGGGGGGATGATACTCAATAAGTATGTCGGTATATTGTATAACGTGTTTAGAATTTAAAAAAAATGAAAATTCATAACATACGTAGAGGAGACAATTTTATTAGAACTTACGTGATAAACTCCAGCCCCCATATCATGCTAACATTCATAGTCATATTCTTATGGGACCCATAATCATGATTCCAACATCTAAAACAACGTAAACAATTCACATACAACATCGCGAACTTACCTATAAAAATGGGTTGAGAAGTTGAGGATGATTTGGCCCTTGGACAAAATTGAGGCTCCCTTTGACTTTACAAATAACAAAACACTACTTTAATATGCATATCTTATGTGTCAGAGAGAGAAGAAGATGAATAATGCTGGCTGTACCGAAAGAGGCTCACAGGGGCTTTACAGAAATTTTGAAAAATGTTGAGCTGGCTAGGTCACACTTTTTCTTGTTCGTTGACTTCGTCCCTTTTTTGTCATTAATAGAAAAAATAACAAATAACATGCCTTTTTCTTCAGAACAGGGACGAAGAAAAGCGGGAAAACTTCTGCATTTCTGCCATTTCTCATTGTCGCCATTTTCTTCAATAATGCCTTCTTTTGTCTGACGGGAAATTGCATATTTGTGTGGTTAGAAGTCCTCACCGTCGACGGCAAGGCAACCGGCGCTGTACCTTGGGGGAAAACCCTCCTCATTTTTGATTTTTTTCCCATTCTATTCCAATATTTGGCAGCCCATCCTTTCGTTCGACGGCCGACCGTAGTATACGATGATGTTAAACTACTGGAGTCGGGTTGTATAGGGTTCGCGTGTACCCGCAAAGGGTTCGATCTTCGTTGGCAGCCATCAAAACGATGAAGCATTTACCCAAAATTTGGGACGCAAGGAACGTAATCTTTTTAGGCCTATAACATTTGGGAGCTATCACCATTTTGGACTAACTTTCTGGTACTCAGTAAGTAGAAAATGTAATGATCTGAGTTTTGATTTTTGAAATTTCACTTTTCTTGAAGATTTTTCTGCTTAATTCAAATAAGACTAACGAGTAAGAAATAAATTATGGAAAAAATGAGTTTTGATGTTACTTGCCAAGCGGAACTGTAAATATTATATCTAACCTACTTCAACATGGTTGATGTATTGTCAAATATGTCTAGATTGATAGCAATTACACAATCTGTTTAGGTTTTACAGTAAAAACATTATCACTTACATAACAATTTCAAGTTTGAGTATTAATTTGTTTGAGGATGGGAAGATAAGTGATAATGCAATGTAGTGGAACAGAGACGGCGAAGGCGTCGTGGAATTTCAGAGAGCTACTGCATTGTATAATCCGCAGCTAACTGCAATGCTGAGTAGTCTAAATAGTGATCTTGGAGCAGATGTTTTCATAGCTGCAAACGCATTCGAAATGCACATGAACTTTATTTCTGATCCTCAGACTTACGGTATGTTTATTTACTTTACTTCTATACTGCCTTTTCTCATTCAAAAAGTCAGCAATAATAAAAAAACAAAATAAAAATCTACAACTATATGTTTAACTGGGCCGGGCAGCGATCGGCCTTTCCAAATTTTGAGCAGACCAGCACTCTGTGGCCCGTAGGCCGGTCCCAAGGTGCTGGGATGGGCACACGCGCCTCGAGTCACCCTCTTGGATTGGTCCATTAACCTATTATGACACCATTAGCTACTAATTAGTTAGATAGTATAATACTTATTTTTTATCTTTACGTGTGCTACTTTTTTTTGATCTATTATTTACTTAGTTTCCCAACATTCAGCTTCATCTCCTGCCCAAAAAATGAACATAATTACGAAATGATTTCTAAGTATAACATAACATCCTGCCCGGAATTAATGAATTGGTTTCCTGTCATTATCTTTAGCAGTTTTTCCTACCTTTTAAATATTACATTAATATAGATTGGACTTGTCATAATTTAACTTCTTTTTTTCTTGCAGCATAGGAAATTATGAAAACTAGAAATGACGAACTTGTTTCAAAATTTGGAAATGACGAACTTCTTCCAGAATTCAATAAGACAAAATGGGCCGACTGTACCAGAGGTGGGTATGATGTTCAACGATGATAAAGAAGCGTATGACTTCTACAAAAGGTATGCCTATGATATTGGTTTTCCAGTTCGAAAAAGAAACTCAAAAAAGGGGGATGACGGACTATTGAAATATGCGACATTTACATGTAGTCGTGAAGGTCGAAGACCGAGTAATGCAAGCGGCTCTTTAAATCCACAACCAATCAGTCAAACAGATTGTAAAGCAAGGATCTCTGCTTCTTCGAATAGTCATGGAATGTGGAGAATTAATACTGTCCACCTTGACCATAACCATAGAACTAGCCCTTCCAAGTCTAGGTTGTACCGATGCAACAGAGAGTTGAGTGCAACTGTGAAACAGAAACTTGAAGTGAATGATTTTGCAGAAATTCCGTTACATAAAAGTTTCAACTTCGTAGTTGTTGAAGCAGGTGGATATGAGAATATGACGTGTGTGAAAAAGGACTGTCACAATTATATTGAACAAGTGAGGCGATTGCGACTTGGGGAAGGAGATGCGGCTGCAATACAAAGTTATTTTTCAAAAATGCAAGCACGATGCTCAGGTTTTTACTTCAGTATGGATGTAGACGACGAGTCTCGCCTAAAGAGCGTGTTTTGGTCCAATAATAGGTGTAGGAAGGCATATATGGAGTTTGGGGATGTTGTCACATTTGATACAACTTACCTCACTAACAAGTATGACATGCCATTCGCACCTTTTGTTGGTGTAAATCATCACGGTCAATCAACTTTGTTCGATTGTGGATTGTTATCGAACGAGGACACGGATACCTTTGTTTGGCCGTTCAAGACATGACTTGAGTGCATGCATGGTAGAGCTCATCATGGAATAATTACTGATCAAGATAGGGCTATGCAAAATGCTATTGAGATTGTTTTCCCAGATACAAAGCATAGGTGGTGTTTGTGGCACATTTTGAAGAAGTTGCCGGAGAAGTTTGGGTACTATGTTGATAAGGCTTCCATATTTTTGGCTATACATCAATTGGTGTATGATTCACAGAATATTGAAGAATTTGAATTAGGTTGGAAAGAGATGATCGAGACATATGAGTTGATAGATAATGAATGGTTGTCGGGGTTGTATGTTAATAGAGGTCGTTGGGTGCCTTGCTTTTTGAAAATGGCTTTTTGGGCGAGGATGTCCACAACTCAGTGAAGTGAGAGTATGAATGTGTTCTTCGACGGTTATGTCCATTCGAAGACCTCTCTGAAGCAGTTTGTGGAACAATATGAAAGAGCACTCAGAAGTAAGGTCGAAAAGGAGTTCCAAATTGATTTCAAGTCATACTCACAAACTGTACCATGTGCCATGAATTATGAAATCAAAAGGCATTTTCAATCAGTGTATACTATTTCAAAATTCAGAGAAGTCCAAGAAGAATTTAAGGGTAAGGTATATTGTGATCTCATATCTGAAAAGGAGGGATCTTCAGGGACCACGTATGTGGTACGAGAGGATGTCCTCTATTTTGAGCAGCGGAAGAAGAAAATTTTTTTTGTCTCATTTGAGAGAGCGACATCTGAGTTTAGATGCAGCTGCCACTTGTTCAAATTTCGAGGCATTGTTTGTAGACATGTGATTGCGATGTTGATTCATAATGACGTCACACAGTTGCCTGAGCATTACACATTATGAAGGTGGAGAAGAGATGTTAGCAAAGCATACACAAGAGTTGTAATGAATTACGACGGTCTGGTCAGTACCCCCGAACAGTTGAGGTATGACAGTATGCGTAAAGCTTTTACGGAGGTGGCTGACCTTGCTGCAGATGATGAGTGTCGGACACGTGCCCTATTGGACTGGATAAAAGTACAAGCGAATGAGCTGAAGTCTACAAAGTCGTGTATTGCAAGTAATATCGTTTCTCACTATACTCCTTCACAAATTGCTACAACCAACAACATACGGGATCCCAATGTTACAAAGAAAAAGGAGGCACCCCGACGACTTCGAAGAAAAAGTCCGTTGGAGTTAAAGAAATCAGGGGTTTGTTCGTCTTTCCACATCTATATTCTTCTACGGCCATGAATTGCGTGTTCTAATTTCATTATATTCTACATGCAGGCAAGTTCGACGACGAGCAAGGGGAAGAGGCCAAGACAAAGGCACAGTAATACTGAGGAGGCTGTACCTGAATTTGTAGTGTCGCAAGAACAATCTTCAACGCAAACACCATTCTCTTATTCACAACTATTGTTGGTGAGTACCACAATATAATTTAACTATTTATTTTACGTGTTATTTACGTTCTTTGTTTATGTAGGGCGATGCCAAAAGCTTTGTCTGTACACGACCGTTGCCAACATCGGATGCGCTCCCTCCATTGCCAACGAATGTTATATTCCATCTACAAGGTGATGACGAGGTTAATTTACTACATTTCTATATGATTTCTTCAAATACGTGTACTAATTTTTCTACTATTCGGCAAGTCACCCATTTCCTTACTACTATATGCCTATGCCGCCACAAGATGGTCCAACCTTATAAGTGGGAACAATTTTGAGCATATGCTACGTCTCTGCCACCAATCATTTTGCATAACGAATGATGGTAAGAAAGACATGGATGCAATCATAAGCTCTCAAGTCCTATGAAATAGCAGTCTGCATTTTTGTTGCACTAGTAAGTGAGGAAATTGTGTTATTAATTTCATTGCTGCATTTACTTTATCTTTAATTTATAGTATCGGACATATTTCATCAGTGTGTGTTGAATGGGAGTATGCATTTCGTTTTGGTTTATAACTTAGGTTTTGGTTTGGTCTGCATAGATTTAAGTTATCCTATATTTAATTGGATAAACAAAGTTTGGCTAATAGAATGTGGTCGGACTTACTGTTTAAATAAAGTTTCGTATGAGTTGCACTCCATGAATGAAAAGGTCTTTGTGGGACAAAAACTTTTCAAGAAATTGAAGAATTCTATCATTCTTATATGAATTCTGTAAAGGGCTCCAAAGAGGAAGCTAAAAATTGTCTAATTTATTGCTACAAGAACGTCATCAACGGCTTCTCAACTATGCAAGGAATGCTTTTCACTATACTCAATTTTAATTAGTTTGGATTACTAGCACAACAATGTTTATAATTTTGGGTAGAATTACAAAATGGTGGGTTTGTAGGAAGATTGTCGGGCTCCAGAATGTGGATGATTTGGGCAAGTTCAACGATGTTGAAGCTCCTAATGCCCCAAAACAGTGAGGGCTCCAAAAGCTCTCGATTGAGTGCAAAGAAGCTGGCCGACATCTCATGAAGATACATGAGTGATGAGAGAAACAGAGAAGTGTGGATGCAGAGAGGCAGTATGAGCGATGAAGTAAATTAATGAAAGAAATTAAGTGCTGCTCCAAATTAGTAAGGAATATTTGGCGTGTTTTACAATTATTTTGTGCTAGTGTTGCATTATGGCAGAACTTAATCCTTTTTTTCTCCTTCCAGCATTAATGTAATTGTGATATCATTTCAAGAATTTACTGTCTAGTTTAGTGGAGGCTGGTGCCGGTGCCGGTGCCGGTGGTTGTGGGTAGTGGGTTCCTGCTTTATGATTATTATTATTATTATTATTTTTTTGGGTAAATGTCATTTTTAATTTTTAAATATATTGATCAACTGGGTTTGTCTAATGGGTATGACATGATAACCATTTTAGCTTTGATGTCTAGAAAAACTCCATCGTTCCCTGTCCAAATAGATTGTATCGAATCAATTTAGTCTCATGTATGGAACACGGATTTGAGACCAGGTTTATGCTTTCATTATTGAATTAAGAAAGAAAGATATTTGTAGTGAATGAAGCTACATTACCCTGAGGTAGATTGGTAAGGTAGGTTTAGTTTGAATTTTCTTCTTATGCATGCTAGCCTCAAGATCTTTAGTTATAGTTATAATTTTTAGCATAATGTATTATACAATACACAAAATACAATTGATGATGCTAAATCTTTACAGTAAATATTTACAGATTGAGACACAATTGTCTAAAAAAATTGGAGATGAATTTACAAATTACGTGAAAACTTCAATACGTTTGCTACTACTTAGCCTTCTTTTTCCGTCACATGTTAGCCGCCATCTGCGGGTTATAAATGGGCATCATTAAAATCATATCTTAAGAGGAGTATAAATGGTATATTTAATTGGCTAAGAATTTCAATTGTGTGAATTAGAATTAAGTCTCTAAAGTGTTCGACAGAAAAAAATGATTAAGTTCTTGAAATGATACCACAATTAAATTTATGCAAATGTATACCTAAAGATGTCGAGAAAAACAACTTTCCGTCAAGTGCTCAATGATGTATATTTCCAATTTGAATTATCTCGACCATTCCACTAATTTCATTGTTGCTAACATACGCTGCTTATGTCTACCATTCATCGTTTACGAACAAAAATATAGACTCACAAAATGTAATGAAGAAACATAACATGCATTTAACATAAATTCTAATGGCATACAAAATATATAGTAGCGCTACACAAGTCTTTATATTACATATATAACCCGAACAACCCGTTGACTAAAATACTAATAATCAAGCCGGTCCTTTTGGTTTCCCATCCGATTCCAAGCATCCTTTTCCCTTGCGGAATGTCACTTGTAGTAGTGACACCTCGACATCTTGTGTCTCAGTTATTCGGGCTAGAGTTTCGAGCATGCTAGGCAAGTCTTGAACTTCTTCATTCCGCAAGTCTTGAACTTCATCATTCCTTGCAACAATTATAACTCCATTGACGTCACTACATTGTTCACTTGATTCTCCTTCATCCACCCAATCGAAATATCCACAATTGTTACTGCAAGTGTTGAATAATCACCCTTTGTTACGTGTTTGTTTTTCAACCTCGAAGCATTTCTGAAATTTGTGTGGACACCATGGGCAACGATGTTTTCTCGTGCATTCCCATAATGAGTGCCATTTGCGTCGACAACTGTGACATATTCCAACATTCCTTCCTCTCATGTTGAGATGGTCGACAACCACACAAACAAAATTCTTAACTCATGTAATAAACTGTAATCAGTAACGTAAATATTAGCACCATAATTAAATTGCCATGTCCAGGATTATGAGTTACAACCACCTCATTAGGACAACTCTGCTTTTATAGGCTTTAATTTACAAGGTGATTGAAGATAAATAAGGTGAATGATGATTCAAGGGTTGATCATTGAAGTCTGGGCAACAACGGTGAAGGAATTTGAAGGCATATCTACAACAAAAAAACTACCAAGCTAAAGAAATAACAAGAGAAATAGAAGTGAAATTGCAAACTTAAAAACAAAATACAATATGCAGAAGAATTTCACGGACCACAGCATATTGCAGAACTTAGCATGTTCAATCTGTCAATCCCATTTCTTCTTCAATTTCAAATATTTCAATCCATTAATTTACAAATCTATAACAATATTTGATTTCTCTAATCATTCTCCTGTGTTCTTCAACTTTTAATCACACAAACAATAAATAACCATTTAAATTAGTAGAATTTAAGGAACTTGACTATTCCTAAAATATTAATTGACACAGAATAACATAAAACATGTCATTTTCTACTTAGATAAGAAAAATTGGGTACTGTAGACATGAACTGAAGCTGAGATTTCGGAAGTTGCTAATAGGCACTAAACTTTAAAATCCTTACAATTAAGTCCTAAAAATTTGAAATTAATGGCTAGTCATTGGGGGTACGGGGTGCTATAAACCTCGCTATTGAAGGTGGAATCTGGCGCACTAGAGTTGGAAGGTTCTGGGCCAAACATTAGATTTGAGATCTGTGGCTGCAACCTATGGAGCTATTGGCCGAGAAAGAGGAAGATAATGAAGAATTAATTACACCAACCCAAGTGCAAGGCTTCCTGTTTTGCTTAAAAAGGCCCCAATCATTCTGTAAAACAAATCCAACCTGTTAAAAAGGATCTACCTCTAATATTGGTCCAAAACCACTTCAAGATACCAAAAAATTGCATCAACAGCTACATCCACATTCTCTGATTTGCAAAGCTCTTTTCAAATTAACCTCTTTACTTATTGGTGATTAGACTAAAAATGGAGAAGTGCCTCTGCTTTAGATGTGATGGAAAAAACTCTATTGGGCATCACTGCAAAAATAGTTCGCTGGGAGTATCGGGGGATGATGATTAGGAGGAATTAGTCATGGAAGAAATGGCAAAAAAGGGCTTACGCTATTAAGATCTCCATCAATGCGGGTCAACTTGATATAAAAACCATGGCGAGAATTAGAGCAATTGCACAACAAGAGGTGGTAGATTAGTCGAGGAGTTTGATCGTCGGGCAACTTACAATTTTATTCCTGTTGTTGTAGTTCATATTTGGGAATTTAGTGGTGGGTGCAATCAGCTATGGGGTTCTTTTGTATACCATACTAATGGTAGTTGATTGATCGAGTAGGTTCATTTTATTCATCGGACCCAAACATCCATTTTCCACTTCGACATGACTTAAGTTCTTGCAAAGGAAATTGTTCGAATTAACTGTATTCTAAAATCAGTAATTGGGTCGGACTTTCACTTTGATGGCAAGGTGAATTTTGTAGGCGGGGTATTGATAGGTACCTACAAGTTCATGTTCCATGGAATGTGGTATTACGGAAATTTAATACAATAAACTGTATAGGCTTTTATCTGTAAATGGGGGAGGGTAGTTTCAATATAGTTAGGTAGAAATTAGGGATTGAAATTGGGAGAGAGATGGGCTTCTCAATTTCCCATCAAACTTTGTAATTCAGCTTCATTTAGCAATGCAAATTTATGTTCTGTTCTTTTGCTTTCTAATCTGTGTTGATACCTTTCAGAGAACCACGGGTTCTTTTGTTGATAAGCAAGTACCCTAAAGGCACATAACTGTAAATAAGTTAAGTCAATCAAATTCTGACATTGTACATTTGAGCTTACCTCAAGTTGGGTTGCAAAACAATTCTGATTGTACTAGGGAAAAATAAAATCAGACTTTTGGAGTGAAGTACTATGACTACTATGATAGATTTTAATCCAGATTTGAAAGGAACTAATAATTCAATTTTAATCCTTTCATCAATTGATCCACGTTGAATCAAAGAGAACAAAATGAAAGCTGAAGCGTACCTTTATCCATAGATTAAAAATGATTTTGAACGGGTTACAATCTTCCAATTGATCAATGATCCCTTGGAATTCGTGAAAAAACTCTCTGTTAATGGGGATGCAGAGGTTATGAAAAATCACGTCAATTGGGGGCCATGACCCCATGATAAATAACTGCTAGACAGTTATTGTAAGTATTATGCCCTGGGTCCAATGAACCTTGGACATAAATACTTTTATATATAATTAATGCAATTAAATGGCAAATCTATTATTTAATTAATAGACAATTAAATAAATAATAGAGTCCGTAGATTCAAATCTTCGTAATTTGTTAATCACAGTGAGTTGTGATTGTGAGATACAAATTACATCTGATTGAATTTTAAATCGTCCGTGGTCGTAAGTAATAACGAGATACGGATATCGTTATTACGGATAGACTATCACGTGTGACATTTCTTACTTGTGAAGTAAGTAGCTGATTTCAAAAGCTAAAGTGTGGTGACACTTAAATGACACGTGGATGTTTTGTTATAGAACAAAATATTGGAGACCCGCCGAGAGTCCACATGGATAACTATCTGAGTGTCAGTGGTTAATCGCTAATGTTCGGTAGTAGGATTGGTCCTTAGACTTGAGGTCGTCATGGTACCTTATATGAGGACAGTCATACTTTGGCGGTATTGGATGTTGCTCTACAAAGGGCCGCTAATACGACATCGTTTGGGTACGTCAAGAATCGTATGAAGGTTGTGATTGACCAATAAAGAATTCGTCACTCTTAGCTAGTAAGAGATTATGATCTGCGTTTCATTCAATTAAGTCGATAACGAAATCCTTGGCCAATGTGTATTCATAAGTCGAAAATGAGTTTTCGACTTATATAGACTTAATAGTGGAGTGAAAGATATGATCGAAATTCGGGATTGACACAATTTCATATCTCGTAATTGATCGGATCATATTGATGAAGGGATTATAGTTTTACGGTAAACGAACGAATTTGGTTTTGTCATACCACGTGACATTTCCCGTCACATGTATTATCCTGACACATTGCTAGATGTCAATCAGAGATGACGAGTGTGAATTGACGATAAATTAAGAGGGTGTTTTAATTTATCAATTTTGATTAGATCAAAATAATATTTCACGTCGTTAGGCATCGTGGTCAGGAACCTAATGGGTAGCACACAAAAGGGAATTTGGAGATTGCAAATTGACAATTGGTTAATTTAACAATCGTTGGATAAATTCATTAATTGGATTTGTTATTTATATTTTCGAATTAATTAATTCACGGACCGGGTTTAATTAAATGGATTAATTAAATATTGGATTGGACCGGGTCGAGCCCGTTTGAGTTTATATAAATACATGGCTAGGGTTTGAGATCCATATGTTTTTCATTATTCTTGCTGGCACAAGAGAGAAAATCCTGGTAGCTGCAATCTTATTCTCTGTGTGGATCACCGTTGAAGGTTGGACAATTAGACAGTTGTGGGTGGCAAATCAAGATTGCTGGAACGAAAAGAAAAGCAAAAGATTTGCAGAATTCTTCAAAGGTACAATCTTTATCACGATTTCTATCTAAACACAAAGGGATCCTAGGTGGGAATCGAAATAATTTTAATTTTTCGCTGTGCATGTATAAGTAAATTTCCAACAGTTATCATCTTTTATTTGTTTTAAACTGGCCCCTCATCAATTTAAAACACCTACCCGGCCTCCACACTTTAATCTCATAATAATTGATACCCATTAGTCCAAAATTAAATTCATTGGGTCACTTTAATGGACTAAAACTATAAGATAGCAATGCACAATTTAATCATATAAATGTGTGACCCCAAATGATAAAATTTTTCCAACAATCTCCCACTGGGCCATACATATAATCTTTTAAATGTGCACAACCTTATGAGCTCAAAATTTGCTATCATAATTAAGGGTATTTCCAAACAATCTCATCCATTAGTCATATTGGTGTAGGATCAAAGCGATTTTCGTCACATTTAACATGACTAAATCCATCAATGGTCACGTACACCCATACGACCAAATGACATAGATCAATCATGAGAGCGTAGCATGGAAATTACATGTTATGTGATCCAAACATGTCTATTTCCAACTGGCCCAACCTTATATCTTAAGTGAGATCAATACTGAATATAATAATATAGTGAAATGATCTGAATACTTTATTTCTGTACAGAAAAATATCCAAATATACAAATGTGTCCAATTAAACATAAGGCAATAAGAATACAAACTCCCATTAAAACACGATATCCTCAATAAATCTGACACCCATACGAGCAGTGTGTTCATGAAAGACCTTGGGTGGCAATCCCTTAGTAAGCAGATCCGCAATCATGGAGTTCGTTCCAATGTGCTTGATTGAAATTTCTCCACTCTGTACTCTTTCTTTCACAACCAGAAATTTAATGTCAATGTGTTTTGACTTAGATGTGCTCCTATTGTTGTTGGCATACAAAATTGCCGAGTTATTGTCACAATATAACTTTAGTGGTCTTTCTATGCCGTTCAGAATGCGCAGCCTAGTGACAAAGTTTCGCAGCCATATTCCTTGGTTAGATGTCTCATAACATGCTACAAACTCTGCAATCATGGTAGAAGAAGCTATGAGTGTCTGCTTGACACTTTTCTAGGAAATAGCTCCTCCAGCTAGCAGATAGATATAGCCTGATGTGGATCTTCTACTGTCTTGGCATCTAGCAAAATCAGAATCGGAGTATCCTATGATCTCCAACTGATCCGATCTGTTATATGTGAGCATGTAATCCTTTGTTATCTTTAAATACCTCATAACCTTTTTGGCTGCTTTCCAATGATCCATTTGAGGGTTGCTTAAATATCTGCCTAGCATTCCAACAATAAATGCTATGTCTGGACGTGTACAAACTTGAGCATACATTAGACTCCCAATAGCTGATGCATAGGGAATCTTCTGCATTTCCTTAACTTCAAAGTCATTTTGCGGGCATTGTTTGAGACTAAATTTGTTTCCCTTAGCGACAAGGGTGTCACCTGATTTGCAGTCTTATATGCCAAACCTCTTAAGTACTTTATCGATATAGTTCTTTTGTGACAATCCAAGAATACCTCGAGAGCAATCCCGATGTATCTGAATCCCTAATACGAAATAGGCGTCACCAAGATCTTTCATCTTAAAATTCCTTGACAAAAATCTCTTGGTTTCTTGCAACATGCCTATATCATTAGGGCAAGTAGTATATCATCAACATACAAAATCAGGAAAATATGCTTACTCCCACTGAACTTGTGATACACACAATCATCAACAACATTCATCTCAAAACCAAATGAGATAATTACTTGATGAAATTTGTGGTACCATTGACGGGAAGCTTGCTTGAGCCCATAGATGGATTTTTTTAATTTGCAAACCATATTCTTCGAGTCTCTAGAAACAAAATTTTCCCATTGTACCGTATAGATCGTCTCGTTAATGTCGCCATTGAGAAACGTCGTCTTAACATCCATCTGATATAACTCAAGGTCAAAATGTACAACAAGTGCCATAATTATCCTGAAAGAGTCTTTCGTTGAAACTGGAGAAAAAGTCTCTTTGAAGTCGATATCTTCCTTTTCGGTAAAGCCTTTGGCCACAAGACAAGCCTTATATCTTTCCAAATTACCTTTCGAATCCCTTTTGGTTTTAAAAATCCATTTGCAATCGATGGGCTTTGTACCTTCTGGTAACGGGACAAGATCTCAAACTTTATTGTCTTGCATAGACTTATACCCCTCATTCATGGCATCAATCCACTGTTGAAAGTTAGAACCCTACATGGCTTGATGGAAATTGATTGGATCATCTTCCATCATTCCATTATTTTCCTCATGTTCTTAGAGAAATACTATAAAATCATCTGGAATAGCATTTTTCCTTTCTATCGTGGATCTCCTTAATGACATTGGTTCTTGAGGTTGTTGAGTTTGTACTTCTGGAATAATTACCTCATTTTGGGTGGGAGGTTCTTCAACATTGTCTTATTGATGTTCTGGATATACTTCTTGATCAATGACAGGTATAGAAACCTGTATATTGTCAAAAGTAATAGTAGGAATCGAGACCGATCCTCCCTCAACTTCTTCCTCAAAGATAATCTCTCTAACCTTATTTCTCCCTCCAAACTCAACATCCTCAAAAAATGTTGCAATTCCCGTTTCAAAAATTGACTTAAGTGTGGGATTACAAAATTTGTAGCCCCTAGATCGCTCTGAATAGCCAATAAAGTAGCTGCTTACTGTTTTGGAGTCAAATTTCTTTTCATGTGGCCTATAAGGCCTAGCCTCAGCTGGACATCCCCAAACGTGAAACTGCCTTAAACTAGGCTTTCTGCCTGTCCAAAGCTCATAAGGTGTTTTAGCAGCAGCCTTAGTTGGTACTCTGTTCAGAATATAAGCCGCGGTCTTTAATGCCTCTCCCCAGAGTGATTTTGGTAAGTTTGAGTGACTAATCATACTCTTTACCATGTCCTTAAGAGTTCTGTTTCATCTTTCAGCTACATCATTCATGCTAGGTGATCCTGACATAGTGTATTGAGGGACGATTCCACATTCCTCTAGGTATTTGGCAAGTGGTCCTGGACATTGTTCACTTGATCGGTCATATATGCTATAGTACTCACCACCACGATCAAATCTAACGTTCTTTATCCTTTTGTTGGGTTGATTTTCAACCTCAGTTTTAAAAATTTTGAAGATGTCAAATGACTCAGACTTTTCATTAATGAGATATAGGTATCCATAACGTGAGTAATCGTCTATGAATGATATTAAATATTGTTGACCATTCCAGAAAGCCGTAGGGAATGGTCCACAAATATCTGTATGTATCAATTCTAAGACATCCGACGTTCTGTTAGCACCTAATCTCTTTGTTTTGGTCTGTTTTCCCTTGATACAATCACTACATACATCAAAATCCGTAAAGTTAAGGGAATTTAAAATACCATCTGACACAAGTCGTTCAACTCTAGCTTTTGATATGTGACCTAAGCGCTTTGCCATAATTTTGCTAAATTTTCTTTATTTAATTTGCGTTTAGTACCATGTGATTCCACATGCAAGGTTTCATTATATGATGCAATAATATCAAGCAAATATAGGTTATCATATGTAGATAACGAACCAGTACCAATAACATTTGAATTTAACAAAAGACTAAACTGATTGTTTCCAAATGAACAACAATATCCTAATTTGCCTAACGAAGAAACAGAAATTAAATTCCGTCTAAAAGACGGTACAACGAAAGTGTCTTTCAAATTCAAATAATAACCAGTTCTTAATAACAACCTAAAAGTATTACATCAACTTCCACCGATTTGCCATCACCTACATAGATGTATCTTTCACCATCACTTGGCTTTCACTAGTTCAGGCAGCCCTCCATAGAAACACATATATGAGTAGTAGTACCAAAATCTATCCACCAAGTGTTTTTAGGTACTGAAGCTAAATTATCCTTAGAACAGATCAAAGTAAGAGTTGTACCTTTCTTTGCACGCCAATCGCGATATTTGGCACAATCATTCCTCACATGTCCAGTTTTGTTGCAAAAGAAACAAGTTTCTTTGTCTTCCTTCTTTTTCTTTTGTGCTGGACCCTTATGAGCAGCTTCATGTTCCTTCCTCTTTTTCTTGCCCTTATCCTTAGAAGTGCTTGCCAAGTGAGCACTTTTAGTCCTTTCTTGCTTCAACCTTTCTTCCTCTTGCACACAATATGAAATGAGCTCATTTAGAGACCATTTATTCTTCTGACAGTTATAACTGACCTTAAATTGACTGAATTGTGCAGGAAGCGAGATCAATACCAAATGGACGAGCAAGTCATCAGACAGCTTGAGCTTTAGTCCCTTAAGTTTTGAAACAATGTGAGACATCTCCATGATGTACTCCCTTATGCTCCCCTTGCTTCTATACTTCATTGAAATCAAGCTCTGCAAAAGAGTGCTTGTTTCAGCCTTATCGTTTTTCGCAAAATGTTTCTCAATTTCAGCAAGGAACTCCTTGACATTAGATACCTCTTCGGTATCTACACGTCTAAAGACTTTCGGAATGCTGCGCTTAATGATCATTAGACTCATGCGATTTGAGTGATCCCACTTCTCAAAGTTCTTCTTTTCATTAGGTGAACTTTCTTCCGTAAGAGGAGTGGGTTGCTCGGTCCAAAGAGCAAACTCTAGATCCATGCAGCCAAGAACAATCAATATGTTCTCCTTCCAATCCTTGAAGTTTGTCCCATTAAGTATGAGAATATAATTAATATTGGCAGATATAGTAGTAGATTAGCTAGTTGTAGAGAGAACAAAATAAAAAATAAAAAAAAAGATTAATTATGCTCGATTTTATATCCACATTTAGTAAATGATAAATTCAAATAATGGTAAATCTCATCTCAAGATACCTAGTACAACATCAATATCAAATCTTTGGACAGTAATATTAATTGCAAGTGGTACTCTCAGTGTAGTGATCAAACATTGAGAATAACTCTTGTCAAATAATAAGCCCATCTTTGGATTGATTTATTATTCACATGGAAACCTTATAATTGTCACACATTCATCACCACAAGTGTGTATGTAATTCGGCCAGATATTAACCTTCTTTTGGGCCGGCTAATTTCCGCATGAAAAGACACACACACAGCATCGAAGAATCCTAAACAAACCAATCTACACAAAAGAGGTCACTTTGGTGACATATTGTTTCAATTAGTTTACTTAAAATGCTAAACCTTAATTTCTCATAAATGATTACCAAAATTTTGAATTAGATTGTCCCAAATAATTAAACTTTAATTGATACCTTTTATATTGTCATACAGAGGAATCTGACTTGTACTATATCTTCTAGTATGCCCTATTGCACCGCACCTACCGCACTTACGAAGCTGGGAAAACTCTCTGGTAGATGGTATTCTAGACGTATGTGTACGTCCAGGAGTACGTGGTCTAACTGCTGGTGGCAACAAGTTATTCAGTGGGAGAATGTGATCGTGAACTTTCCACTCGACTTCATTTGGTATAGGAAATATTGTTTCCGCATACGCTGCTCTCCAATAATCAGTCATGTAATATACACTGTATATGGTGTGTGGTGGAAATCCTCTATGCATAGCCACTATCACTGCATGTGTATACGGAAAACTCTCCAACTGAAATTGTCTACACGTGCACGTGTTATCATTCAAGTCCACAATGTATCCAAAATTACGTGCACATCTCACGGAGAAGCAAAACTGATCCAGTGGTTCTACATATACCTTCTCGCCACATCTAGAGTCTTGAAGAGCTTATCTTTTTGAGTCGGGCTTAGCACATTTGCACAACTCTGTGATTCCTCACGTCGATCATGAAACCACTGTTTTAGCTTGTCACGAATGTTCTCAATCATTGCAAGAATTGGTAACTCTCGATCTTTCTTGAATAAAGCGTTAAGCGACTCTACATTTTTCGACGTCATCATGTTGTATCGAGGTCCTGGAAAATGTGATCGTGCCCAATGTTCAATCCCCATCTCTGTAAGATACTTCCATGTAGCATGTGATTTACTGTCTATTTCGACTATGATCTTTTCAAACTCTTCAAAACTGTAAGCCTCTGCAGCCCTCCTAAACAACGCAACGATGTCTTTGCCTCGATACCTAGTCTTCAGATTTCTTTGTATATGGTACATACAATAACCATGATGTGCCTCGGGGAAGACTTCGGCGATATCATTTATTATTGACTGCCCTCGATCGGTTACGAATGCAAGATTTTCGACATCCCCAATTACTTCTCTCAACTTCGTGAAAAACCAACTCATCGCTACAACATTTTCTCCGTTGACTATGCCAAACGCAAGAGGGTTTATTTGGATGTTCGCATCTTGGCATGTTGCAATAATCAACTTGCCCCTATATCTCACCTTAAGGGTTGTACCGTCGACTAAGATTAGGGGTCGCATTGCATTTCAAAATCCTCAAACACATTGTCCAAGGGCCATAAAGAAATATTTGAAGTGATTATCGTCATCCTTCTCAATAAAAAATGCCGATTGAGTATTAATTCTTCCCATGTTTTAGCAATACCTGACCAATGTAAATAAAAATAATCATAATTTAGATAATCTATTAAATATTAAATGAACAGAAAAATAAAAAATTCAATTAAATAATTAATTATATATAAATAAACAATTGAAATAAAATAATTAAAAATTAAAATAACAAAAAAATAAACACTTAAAATACTTGGCTAATTTACCATAACTCTCCTCAGTTGAACCCATCAAATCCTCCAATGCACATTCTTTAGCCTTCCAAGCCTTCTGATAGTTCATGACCACCCCGTACTCTCGTCGAACGTCATTAATGATGTCCGAAGGTCTGTAAATCGTTCGTGGATCCTGGAACTTGTGCATTATTTCTCGACCAATGAACCATGATCGGGCCTGCTTATGATCATTTCGACGAATACTCACTTCATAAGTATGTTTCTGTGCATACTTACAGACTACAAAGAACTCATTCATGTCCATCTTAATCGCTCGCAAACACCAATGGAAACTGTCATCCGACTCATGTCTCCTACGGGATAAAGCAATCAAATCCTCGCTTGTAAATGCATTTTCATTCTCGTTGTCTTCAACTATCGATGGAATTTTGTGCATAACAGTGTGATCATGGTAAGTAGCAATGGTTTCAGGAATAATCACATCATCTTCACGAACAATGTGAATTGTATCACAAACATCATTTACATTACAATTCTCTTCATTTAAAACTTCGTGTTCACCCTCGTAGACATTCTTCCCCAATAAAGTTATGCAAATAGGAGTCGACTTTCGACCTTGTTTCAATTTAATTAGATGTTTCGTTTCCACTTCAGAAGTAACTTTCATATGTGGAATTGGAATGGTTGAATGCTTATGAAACAAAAATCTCAATTCCATATCGTACTGAGAGGGATCGACGTTAAGCATGTTTTGTATATCATGGTACATTTCTGCAAACAATGTACTCCTTGTTATAAAAATTGCTTTAACCCCATCTCCTTCACTTGTCCATTTCCATTTCCATTGAGCATTTTCATTCATTTGAAATTCATCGAAATAATAAATTGGGACACATGCTGATGCCATATCTGCCACAAATTAAAAATAAGGAATTAATATATAATTTTTTAAATTGTTCATTTCATATTTAATTTAATTTTGTACTTCAAATAATTCATTGATTATTTTAATTGTTTCAAAAATATTTATTTCAATTAGTATTAAATATTCATTAATATTTATTTTAATAAACATTTATTAAATATGAACAAATAAATTATAAAATCTGAAAGGGGGAAAAAAATTTATGCTGGAATTTTTTATGAACAAATAAATTAGGTTGTTTTATCAAATATTCCTAAATTAAATTCAAGAATTCTTGGAAACATCCGGCCCAGATTTTCTAGCTGGCTGTTTAATCCTGGAACTTACGTTGGGATTTTTTATTTTTTCCATTTTTCAAGGAAATAATGTTTAAATATTTATTTTACAAACACCTATAAATTTTTCCTATAAAATATATGCATATAGAGATGATTTTTTTTCGTTTTTGCTATAAAAAAAATTATACATATGTGTTTAAATACTATAATAATTCATCTGCCTTTGTCAAAAAGAAATTTAAAGATTCAAACAGTAAATTTAACTAAAACAAACTTAAAAATACGTATTTACACTTACCAATTTTCAATGCCGACTGTGAGTATTGTTTTTTTGTTGAACCTTTGATAATTTTGTGAGATTTCAATATTCTAGCAGATGGAAGAAAAAATTTCATTTTTACTGTATTGGAGAAACTGATAAGTAAAGTTGATTTTGAAATTTGCATATAGAAGTGACTGAATTTATTTAAACTTTTAAGGGTATTATTGTCTTTCAAAAAATTGATATATTTTTGTAATTGTGAAATATAAATAAGGACACAATTGTTTTTTTATTGACAAGAGATCAATGTGGTGAATATAAAAAAATAATAATAATAAGTAAATAAAAATGGTCAAACTGCAAAATTGATTGTTTGACTAAGCCAATTTGAAAATTACCCTTGTCAACAGAGGGAAGACCACGACTTGCTGCAGAATGATGCACCTGCGCGAAAACGTAATCCCAGAATCTGTCAAACAAAATTCGAACAGCGAACGGCGAGAACCCGAGACGCAGTCGCCGGCAGAATTTTTCGAAACAGAATGTATACTATGTCGAGCCCGAGAAGAGGAAAGCTAAAGAATGTCTGCACAATCACTAATCAACGAGCCACCGCCAAGAAAATTCAACGGTGGGATCAATCGACCAAGAGGACAACTCTAATCGCCGATTTTGTTGACCGAGAAGCTTGCTCCAGAAAATTTTCGTGAACAAAAAATTGCCGGCAACCCAAGACCAAAATTCCTCAACCGAAGCACACCAAAAGTGAATCGAGACTCGAAGGCAAAATCTAAAGGGAGGGCTCTGATACCATGTTAAAATGGTTTTGAATTGTTCGAATTGTCCCTTCCATCGAGGGAGTACATCTCTTATAAAGATGAGATTTACAGCAATTATGGTAAGTTTTCTAACTATGGTAAGAATATAAATTACAATAAAATCCCATAATACATGATATTATATATGGCTAACAGTATTTACATAATAAAATTTCCAAGAATAGTTCAACAAGCTAAGAGTTTTAGGGCTGTTGAGGAGAGAGTGAGGCATTCCCTCCCAGCTTCCCCAGATGGAAACTTGTCATAATTAAATATCACTCAGGTTTCTGTGATTCAGGCATTACAGAATTTGAATATTTGGCGAATAGATAAAAAGCATGACATTTTTACCAGTCATTGCTGCCAAGTGACTGGGTATTGATACACTAATTTTTATTCATTTGCGGAGTAGGTGATAAATAAAGCATTTTTTTCCCGGTCCTCCATGAGTCTAAATACCTTTTGAGTTTCTGAAGTTTGTGATGAAAAAATTTATCGACATTTATGCTGTATTACTTTTGTGGCTAACCAACATCTTTGACAGGCTGATACACTGTTGTGTTTGGATTGTTTCAATGAGGGGAGATTTGTTGCAGGTCACTCTAGCCTTGATTTTGTGAAGGTCAGTTCCGTAAATGGTTATGGAGATGCAGATGGAGATAATTGGAGCAACCAGGAAACACTACTACTGCTTGAGGGTATGCAAATGTACAACGAAAACTGGAATCAAATTGCTGGGCATGTTGGTACAAAGTCAAAAGCACAGTGCATCCTTCATTTTGTGCGTCTTCCTCTAGATGGTGCTTCACTGGAAAACATTGATGTTCCAAGGATAACTGGTTTGTCAATTGCACGGAGCCAAGATGATCATGGAATATTACATCCCAATTCAAATGGTAGCAATGCGGGCTTTATTATGCAGTATTTTTCCTTCGTGCACATTGAGCAACTTCTGTGTTTCCACACATTTCTTATGTGATACAGGGTCCAGCTTGGAAGATGGTGATTTTGAAAATAAATTTCCCTTTGTGAATTCCGGAAACCCTGTTATGAACCTGGTAAGTTGTTTCTCCAGTATTCATGCTTAAGCAATTTGTATATAACTCCCTCTCTCCCCCCCGCCCCCCTCACTCCTCTTCCTCTCTCTTTCTATTTCCGTGTGTTTTTGTCCTTAACTCCGCATATTTTCATTTCTCTCTTTTATTTGCTGAAGTCACTTTAACCAACGTAAGATAAGTTGGAATACTCTTTCATCTATGGGTATTCTTGGGTTTTTCTATGAAGATTTATTGTGGTCTAAATAGGTCAAGCTTGAAACCAACTTAGACTCAGAGATTATTTTCCGAAATGTTGCAGTTTGATATGCCACTTGTTTACGGTTTATGGTCCCATATTGAGATAGCACCATACCAGGCAGAAAGCTTTTCTACTTATTTCGGTTAATGCATTGAGTATTGGTATAGTTGGGCTTTCTTTCAGGTTGTGAACTAATATAAATAATTTTGTCAGCTTTTTCTCCTACCTCACTTTGAAATGGGAGAGTATCATCTTTTCTCTGTCCAGATAATTATAATTAACTGGAGATTAGTGTTTCCTGATCTGTATATGGGTTTATGAATTGGGTCTTAGTGCAGTTAAAGCTGTCTCAACATTTTGAGTTGTCTTAAATAATTTGTGGCCTTGTCCTCCATCTTTCTGTGCATTGAGAGAGTAATGTTCACTCTCAGCCCAGTAACTCACAGGTGTTTTATGATTTATGTGGGCTTATTGTGCCTAGTTGCATTATTTTATGCATTATTGAATTCTTCGGAAATAGGAGAGGAAAACACAGTTGGAGGAAACAAAAACCAAAAGGTGGTGTAAATGTGTGATGTGGTGCAGAAGGAATTAAACTTTATAGAAAAATGGGACAGACGCAAATAGAAATAGGCAACTTCTCGATTTTTGAAAAAATTTTGGAGTTGTCCTTTTTGGCAAAATTTTAGTCAAATTTGATTGGAAACATGCCAATGAACAAGAATCGGAGCTTTGCTCCTGACGTAGGGCCAATTTTGGGCAAATTCCTTCGTTTATGCGTTTTTCCTTATTTGATAATTTTTGTTTTGGTTTTATCTCAATCAATTTAAGTCGGATTTGAATTTCATTTGTTGGAGGATAATACTTAAGATTAGGACTCTCAATTTTAGTTATTATCTAGATTTTTTCCATTTTTGAATTTTTTTTATTATTTAATTTTTCTGAATTATCTTTGGGTTCTCACTATATAAAGCATTGTAAGCTCTTTGTGGCAACAATTGATTGAAAGAAATAAAATTTTTTGTGAGTTTTTTCATTTTTGTGAGATTTGTTTATCTTTTCTATAACCTTCTGTTATGTCGGTATCAGAGCTAGGTTTGTTCCTTCACCATGCCACCAAGGAGACGTTCATGTGCTCGTGAAGCCTCGGTAGAGGAGGTGAATAGACGTGATGAGATCGCACAGCTGCATCAACAAGTGGACTTGCTGACCCAGCAGATCGCTGCACTCTACTGGATCATCCAATAGATCTGCCAGTCCCACGGAGAGGAGCTGGCCATGAGGAGAATAGGTGCTGGGAATTAGGGCTTAAGGTTGATATCCCTGAGTTCCATGGTGGATTAAGTCCAATAGAATTCTTGGATTAGGTGACTTTGGTTGGGCGGTGTTAACAAAGGATCGTATTCCAGCTCATGAATACACCAAGCTTGCCGCAAGAAAAATTAGTCCATTGGAGATCATTCAGAAGATTAATTCCAATGTATATCGGTTGAAGCTGCTCAGTCGCATTTGTACAACCGACGTTTTTAATACCAAGCATCTGGTATCATTTTGTGGTGATAATTCTAATGATGACGTTACTTTCCCGCCAAATTCGAAGGTGAATTTTTCTCAAGGAAGTGGAAATGATGTGTAGAAGGAATTAGACTTTATAGAAAAATGGGAATAACGCAAGCAGAAATAAGTAACTTTCTTATTTTTAGAGAAATTTTGGGGTTGTCTTTTTTTGTGAAATTGTAGTCAAATTTGATTAGAAACGTGCCAATGAACAAGATTCAGGAGCGCTCCTGAGTAAGGCCAATTTTGGGCAAGTTCCTTCGTTTAGGTATTTTTTCCCCCTTTTTTGGTAATTTTTGTTTTGGTTATATCTCAATCAATTTAAGTCGGATTTAAATTCCATTTGTTGGAGGATAATCCTTAAGATTAGGATTCTTAATTTTAGGCCCTGTTTGAGCTATATTATTTCCTCATTAAGATGAAAAATATGACCGTTATCCATCATATCGAGTCACCATATTTGACTTTTTATCTCTTGTGTGGAACCCATAACGGCTATATTTTTCATTGTCATTTTTACAATAATGTGGTTCTAACAGGGCTTTAGTCATTATCTTGATTTCTTTTATTATTATTATTATTTAATTTTTCTGAATTTTCCTAGAATTTTCGCTATATAAAGCATTGTAAGCCATTTGAGGTCGCATTGATTAAAAAGAATAAAAATTTTGTTGAGGATTTTTTTTTTTTTTTTTTTTTTTTTTTTTTTTTTTTTTTTTTTTTTTTTTTTTTTTTTTAAATCTTCGTGAGATTTGTTTATCTTTCCTATAACCTTCCGCTGCGTCAATGTGGGTTTGTTGTTTCACTTGAGTGAGATCAGATTTCACCTACCATTCATTTTAACTTAACTATTTGACTGCTCTAGCTTGATTTTATCTTCTATACTTGCACATATTCCCTTGTCCCTTCAATCCCCTGACAGCGTTATGGTGGTATGGTTTGGTTGTATTTCCTCTTCCCGCTAGTGCTTTCTGTAGGAAAGAATGTCAAAGATTTCTTACACTGACATCTACTCGTTACTAGTTAAATTGCATCATCGTTGTGCATACGTATTCAAAGTGAAGTGCTCCTATCTTTTTCCACCTCTTAGCCGTTCTTACTGAAATACCTTGTTTCTAACTTAGCATTGCATAATTTTTCCTCAAATACTGGCTTCTCAGTTGGCTCCTGCCATATTTTCTCCACGTTTAATATATACTTATTTGTTGTTATTTCTAGGTCGCCTTTCTGACCTCTGCATTGGGGCCAAGAGTGGCTGCCGCCTGTGCCCATGCTTCCTTGGCCGCCTTGTCTAAGGACAATTGTAAGGGAGGGAGGAGTCCTCACGAGGAAACACCAATTTTTGTTAAAAAGGTATGTTGTGGCTTATTTAGTCTTCTTTTCATTTCTTCTTTTAATTCCTTTGAATGACATTCTCAGAAGATATGATTGGAGGACAAAGTCATTGGAGTCAGCAGGATACAGAGGCTTTATCATTATCTGCTGAAAGCGTGAAAGATGCTGCCAAAGCTGGTCTTGCTGCTGCAGGATTGAAGGCGAAGCTTTTCGCTGATCATGAAGAACGTGAAATTCAACGGTTATCTGCTAATATTGTAAATCATCAGGTACCAACCTTTCTGGTCTCATCGAGGACTTTTGGTCTTTTATCTTTTCTATAAATTCGGTGCATTTGCAGTAGTGTATATATATGGGTTAATTTCACATACGGTCACTGAACTTACAGAAAAATTACAAAACGGTCACTGAAGTTTAAAACTTTCAGTAACGGTCACTTAGGTATTAGGACGCTTTAAAAAACGGTCACTGAAGTTTAAAAAATTTCTGAAACGGTCACTAAAGTTGAAAAACATTTTTTTTATTTTTTTTGTTATATTTGCGACAATTTTTCGGCTACTTCCAACTATCGATACCATCGAATTTTGATACCGTTGGAAAGCTCACAACGTCCTCTTCAATTACCACTCAAAATCTCTCCATAACACCTAGAAATTCGACCGGAAAATCACTGCAAAAGTCGCCCCAAAAAATTTGAAAATCTGCCCAGATTTTCAGATTTTTGGGCGACTTTTACGGCAATTTTCCGGCGATTTTCGATCACCAAGACCGCCAGATTTTGAGACCGTTGGAAAGCCCACAATATCCTCTTCAATTACCATCCAAAATCTCCCCCAAACTCCAAAGGATTCGGCCGGAATAAACCCGCAAAATCGGCATCCCAAAAAGGCGAAAATCTGGGATGCCAATTTTGTGAGTTTATTCCAGTCGAATCCTTTGGAGTTTTGGAGAGATTTTGGATGCTAATTAAAGAGGACATTGTGGGCTTTCCAAAATATCAAAATTTGGCTATTTTGGTGGTCGGAAGTTGTCAAAAAATCGCCGCAAAAGTCCACCAAAAATCTGAAAATTTGGGCAGATTTTTTCCTTTTCAGTTAGCCAACTTTGTGGGTTTATTCCGGCTGAATCCTTTGGAGTTTGGGGGAGATTTTTGGTTGTAATTGAAGAGGACATTGTAAGCTTTCCAACGGTATCAAAATCCGATGGTATCGGTGGTCGGAAGTGGTCGAAAAATTGTCGCAAAAGTAGCTCAAAAATTTTTAAACTTCAGTGATCATTTTTGAAAGCGTCCCAATACTTAAGTGACCATTACTGAAAGTTTTAAATTTCAATGACCGTTTTGTAATTTTTCTGTAAGTTCAGTGACCGTTTGTGAAATTAACCTATATATATATATATATATATATTTTATTTTATTTTATTTTATTTATTTATTTTTTTGTCATGGGAACTGAGTTTTCTTTTAAATAATAAATTTTATCTGAGCATTTTGTGTGCATGAAAGAGTGCTGTTATTTGAATTGGTGCCTTGTCAAAACTTTATTGATCAAACAAAACGAAAAAGAGTTTTGAGTCATAGTTATAAAACCCGGTGCTGACCGACTGGTCGGGTTGGCAAACCACTGGCCGGGCCCTTTTTCAAGACAGGTGCCCTTAGTTATTCGGATTGCACTTGGTGAAGAACTAGTTAAATCCAGGTGAACCAGTGACCTGGTTGGCCTGGTTTGGAAAATTATTTTGGCATACTTGAGGGATCAATGGCTCGATCTCATGGCCTTCACTTTAAAATGTGGAAAGACTACCAATGGAGCCAAGAACTGTTGTTATTATTTGTGTATTCGTAGAATATATATTTAATAGTTAATCATCTATTATCCTCTTTAATTATTTTTGAAAAAATTATAGTGGAGCACATATTATATATAATTGAATAAAGTAAAAAATTCGAACAAAACATTATATTAACTTTTTTAAAATGAGATAATTGTTTTATGGTTTGTTATGTAGAGTAAAATTATATTTAGCTAAAATGAATCGAAAATGTTAATGGACTTAACTTTAATTTTTTATATAACCGATAAAACATTTGTTTGTACAAAAATGTTAACAATAGACATTTCATTGGTAATACTATATTATACAAAAATTATAAATTAAAGAATTCAAAAAATAATAAAATTAAAATGTAAATATTATGCCCCTATTTGGCACAATTTTTTTAAAATTTATTTTCTACCACAAATTCTTCTAACAAAATAATTTTGCGCGCACACCCATAAAATTTTCTTTAATCACACATTCTCACAAAAATTACTTTTTGCAAAATCTATTGTCAAAAGATCTACATCAAACAGGTCCTACTGAAAAAATAAGTTCATGATATAAAGAATTTATGGACAGAAATGATTAGTGATAGTTAACTTAAAAACTTTAGTTTTGTCTATGTGAAATTGAAATTAGAAAAATCGTTCTGTATTTCTCAATGAAAAAATAACTCTCCTATTACAGCCAATTTATGCTATATACGACGAAGAAAATGAAAAGTAATCTGTTAAGTTAGGAAATAAATAAACCTACCAATTAACCTAACAAACACAATCTCTAACTAATTATAATTTTCATTCCTGGCTTCTTTCCATCCTTAGTTTCGTATACTTCTCGTCAAGTTGAATTGTAGATGTTGATCATGTTCAGCTTCTTGTTGAGTAATCCTTTCCCTGAGGTGCATAAGGATTTTGTATACTGCTTCCGGGTGAGCCTCTTTTGGAGAGTGCATATGTTTACTTACTAAGCTGACCGCGAAAGTGATGTCAGGTCTAGTGTGTGAGAAATAGATCAACACACCAACTAATCTTTGGTATCTATCAATTTCCATCGAGTTTCCTGTGTTATTTGTTATGCTTCCAGTCTTAATAAGTGTGTCACTTGATTTGCGTTCTAGCATGCTAGTTTCAGTCAAAAGATCAAGAATGTATTTTCGTTAAGATACTAATACCCTTCTTTGATCTTTGAATTTGCATCCCCCAAAAAAAATCGCATTTGTCTTAGTTCTTTTACTTCAAATTTGGTGGCCAAGCACTTCTTTAGTCTTTCCATCTCAACTATATTGTCCCCGGTGAGAATCATATCATCAACATATACAATTAGGATGGTCTTTGCTCTATCTCTAGATTGTTAGGAGAACATGGTATGATCGGACTGCTGATAGCCTTGAGTGTTCAAAACTTTTGCAAATCTATTGAATCATGGTCTTGGTGATTGTTTTGAGCCATATAAAGATTTTCTCAGTTTACACACTTGATTGTCCTCATTTCTCTCATTGAAGCTCGGTGGTATGGTCATGTAAATTTCTTCTTCCAGTTCTCCATTCAAAAATGTGTTCTTAATGTCCAGCTGTTGAAAGGGCCAGTTCAGATTCACAGCTAAGGATAAGGGAACTCGTATTGTATTTAATTTTGCTACTGGTGTGAATGTTTCTGTATAGTTAATGCCACATGTTTGTGTATACCCTTTGGCAACTAGATGAGCCTTTTAGCGTTCTATTGTCCCATCGATTTTGTACTTCACATTGAAAATCCATTTGCAACCTACAGGTGTTTTCCCTTTTGGTAGGTTTACCACTTCTCAAGTTTCATTTTTCCTTTAAAGCTCTCATTTTCTTCACTATTGCCTCTTTCCATTTAGGGGATCCTAGGGCCTTTTCAATATTTTTTGAATTTTTGTTTTATCAAGGTGTAGGTACAAAAGCACGAAATCCTATAGATAGAGAATTATAAGATACGAATTTTGAAATAGGGTGAAGAGTATTTGACCGAGTTTCACCTGAGAGCAATGGGTAGATCATTTTCTGGAGGTATGGATTCATTGGAAGTTTTCTCATCACGTCTCATCATAGGTTTCAACTCTCTTAGCACCTCAGGTGTGAGGGTTTCCTTATACTTTGATTTAGAATTCCTCGAGTAAACTAGAATCTCATTATGTTTTTTCTCCAACATCTCCCCCTAAATTCAAGTGGGTTTCTGTATATGGTACATTAGATAGTAAGAGGGTGAATGGTTCTATATTTAAGTCATGTGGGAAAAGATTAAATTCCAAGAACTTTCGATCTAAGAACTAATCTTCACTCAAATTCTCTCCTTGAAGAGAAGGTTTTTGGAAGGTATTTTTCGAAGAATGTCACATCTAGACTAACAAAGACTTTTTTTTTTTTTTTTGGTGGTGTGGTCATGGTATTTATAGCCTTTTTGAGTGGGTGATTATCCAATGAGCACACATTTGATTGCATGTGGTTCAAGCTTTTTCTAATGATGAATGTGTACAAATACTTTTAGGAGTAGATTTGAATTAAGACAAGAAGTAGGAAAGTATTTTTGGAATCTTTGTATAGGTGAGTCAAAAGAGAGGGTACGACTAGGTATACGATTGATAAGATATCTAGCTATTAAGATTGCATCTCCCCAAAATGTTTTAGGCATGTTTCTTGTAAATATTAAGGCACAAAGCAATCTCGAGTAGGTGTCTGTTTTTCCCTTCAACAATTCCATGTTGTTGGGGATTGTTGAGACATAATAAATGTGACGAACCATTTTGTTTGGGTACAGTTGGGAATGCAAGAAGGTCCCCATAAATCACTGTGAATCATAGCGAATGGTGTAGATGGTTTGTACGTGGAATGTGGGAAAGATGTAAGCTCATGTTTTACAATTTCACAACTCTCATATTGAAGTTCAATCGATGTTTTATTCAAGAACTGTGAAGGAAGTACACATTTTAAGTATGAAAGCCTAGGATAACCCATTTTATAGTGCCATAACAAATTATCACTATCTCTAGAGACAGATGCAAAATTATAACCTGTAAGTTGACCTAGTATACTCACATCAGCTTTCTCAAAGTAGTACATTCCTTCGCACTCTTAAGCACTGCCAATAGTCTTCCCCGATGAAAGGTCCTGAAAGATACAATAAGATGGAAAGAACTTAGTAGCACAATTAGAATTTTTGGTTAGCTGACTAATCAAATTACAGGATAAATTTGGGATGTGGAGGACAGGTTCTAATATTAGGAACTTAGATATTTGAATGCTCTTTTTTTTTTTTTTGGGCAACAGAAGAGAGTGAGCCATCTGCAATTTTCACCTTAATATTTTCGGCACAAGTTGAGTATGATGAGAACAAGTGGTTTGAGTCCGTCATGTGATCGGATGCATCAGAGACAATAATGCAAGGGGTTTTATTTTGTGAAGTGCTTAAGGCACTCAGAAATGTAGAAAGGACCGAATATAGTAAGGAAGAAGTTATAGTAATCGGAATTAATTAGAGATTGTAATCTTGTAATTTTTGGTAGGACAATTTACTTCCAAACTTAGAAGATTAGTTTCCTTCTTCTCTTCCTTCACCTTATGTATATAAATCAATTGTAATCAATGTTGTGAATATAAGAAAAACTGCAAATTTCCTCTCATGTGTGCATCTTCTTCATGGTATTGAGCTAGTAAACCATGGCGGAATTTCCCGCTAACAGTCCGGCATCTACGATGTCAGATACCGAAACAGAGGTTAATTCCTCAATTGGTCACAACTCATTTGAGAATTCATCGTTCCAACTCACTGTCAAAAAATTGAATGAAAAAAACTATCGCGAATGGGCCCAGTCGATAAAATTAGTGATTCATGTATCAGAAAAACGAAGAAACCGATAAACACCATCCAGCTGCAACGTTGCAACTCTGAAAATTCCTTGGTAATTGCCTAGCTTGTGAACTCTATGAAACCTTCTATAGGAAAAGCCTACCTATTCCTTTCGACAGCAAAAGATGTATGGGAAGCCGTGAAAGACACCTACTCAGACGCTGGTAATGCATCGCAAATTTTTGAATTGAAAACTCGCTTATGGCAGACAAAACAGGGGACACGGGATGTCACCGAATACTTCATGAAAATGACATCTCTTTGGCAAGATCTCGCCCTAAGCAGTGAAGAGGAATGGAAGTGTCCTGATGATATTGTTTTATACAAAAAGAAGCAGGAAAATGAACGAGTCTATGAATTTCTTGTAGGTCTGAATTGAGAACTAGATGAAGTCAGAGGTCGAATCCTAGGTCGTCGTCTACTGCCGTCCACTCGTGAGGTGTTCGCAGAGATGCATCGTGAGGAGGCTCGCCGGCAGGTAATGTTGAAGGAGGCCTCTGGAGGCTTTGGCTGGAAAGAAGACTGGACCTCCATATGGTACAATTTATGGGCCTGGACGTGGTAAGGTAATTGGGCCGACAGTTAGGCCAGAAGCTGAATATATTAATGGACATTCAATTGGAAGTGGAATTTCGGGTTTTTCAAAGGGATCTATAAATGGGTTGACCCAAAAACAAAGGGGTCATCGTTGGTGTGAGCATTGTCGCAGGTCGGGCCATAAAATAGACACATGTTGGGAAATTAATGGGAAACCCAATGAATGGAAATCAAGACAAACCACAACGAGCCGGGGTTATCAAGTTGAAATAAAAAAAAATCCAGGCTCAGGTAGTGCATTTAATCCCGAGCAACTGGAGCAACTCTATCAAATGTTCTCAAAATTTCAAACATCCGATCAGTCTTTCCCTAAAGGTCCCTCTAGCTCACTAGCCCACTAAGGTACCATTCTTAGAGCATTAAATACTTCACGATATAAAAAAGCTGGGATCATTGACTCTAGTGCATTCGATCACATGATGGACTCGTATCACCTATTCTCTTCATACTCTACTTGCCCTGGTAACATTCGAGTTAAAATTGTAGATGGCTCGCTCTCATCTGTTACAGGAAAAGGGAATATTCAAATATCTAATTCGCTAACATTGGATTCAGTCCTTCATGTTCCAAATTTGTCGTGTAACTTGTTATTTGTTAGTCAATTAACAAAAAAATCCAATTGTTCTGCTAATTTCTTTCCATCATATTGTGTCTTTCAGGACCTTTCATCGGGGAAGACGATGGGCAGTGCTAAGGAATGTGAAGGACTGTACTACTTCGACGAAGCTTATGTGAGTACACTAGGTCAAATTTCAAGTTGTAATTCTTCATCTACCTCGAAGGATAGTGAAATCTTGTTATGGCACAATAGAATGGGTCACCCTAGCTTGCAATATTTAAAAAATGTTTGTCTTTCATTTTTCATGAATAAAAACACCTATTGACTTTCAATGCGAAAATTGTGAATTTGCAAAGCATCAGTGTACATCTTTTCCAAAATGCGAGTACAAACCATCTAAACCATTTGCTATGATTTATAGTGATCTATGGGGACCATCCCGCACTCCTAATCGTACCTAAACAAAGTGGTTTGTTACATTTATTGATGACCAGACTTGGGTATGTTGGGTTTATTTATTGAAAGAAAAAATCGATGTTAGATTTGTATTCATGAACTTCCATTCCATGATATTGACACTAGTGGTGGGCGTGGGTTAGGTTGGGTCGATTTTTGCCCCAACCCAACACGATCGGTTTGATCTAAAATCAAACCAACCCAACCTAAGTAAATGTTGAAACCCAACCCAACCCAATCAAGTGTCGGTCGGGTCGGGTTAGACAAATTGTAATTTATTATCATATAATTAAACATAAAGAAGACTGAACAAAAAACTCAAAAATGTAAAATGCATAGAACATTTCATTTAGGCTTTAGCAATACTAAGTATCATGTGAAAAGAACACAAAAGGCAGGAAACTTGAAAAATGGAGAAGAAGATATTAAATTAGAAAAAACAAAAAAGGAAGGTTTATTTTCATTCAGTCAAAATCACCTGATATTCTTTGAGTGGTCGCATGCATGATGCTTTGCATCCCTCTTCAAGTTCCCGTTTCGGACCTATAGGCTCATCGTCAAACCTAGATTAACAAAAGTTTGCACAACAGACAAGGATACTTATTAAATTGAAGCCAAACCAAAAAGTAAGACAGGTGGTTCTACTGGTAGCCAATTTTTTTTTCTTCTTTCAAATTTAACTTCTTAATTATTATTTATCTCAAATCTTCAATAGTTTTAGGCAATAACAAGCAAATTATGCTTCACAAGCTTATTTGAAATGTGAGAAATCGATTTATTCAGAAATTAGATCAAGCCTCTATATAGAAGCTTAACATTTATTTTTTCTTCAACATTTATGTCCATAGTTCATATAACCATTCTACAAGATACTTTTGTAAACCAGTACAAGAATTAAATATCCTAAGAGATAGAGATTACGAGAAGACCCAATCGAAGTCTTGAGTTATACATTGTGATTTGAGAACTTCGATATAAAAATTTGTCTATTAGAAATTATAATGGGATTTTTGTTATAATTTTATGAAACTCTAAATCTTAAAAATAGCGATTTTACGTTTAGGCAATTTATTTCTCTTTCCCCTTTTTTCTCTAAATAGGTGGGTTGGGTTGGTTTTTATGAGTTAACCCACAACCCGACCTAACCCGACCCACCTACGCAGTCCAAAAACCGAACCCACTTAAAAACAACCAAAAAAATCGACCCAACTGGGTCGGTTTGGGCGGTTTGAGCAGGTTTGGTCAGGTTTTGCCCACCTCTAATTGACGCAATTTCAAACACAACTTCAAATTCTCCGTACTGATAATGGCACGGAATATTTCAATTCTACTTTGCAAGATTACCTAAAAAAACATGGAATAGTCCATCAAAGCTCATGCGTCCATACCCCCCAACAAATGGGATTACTGAACGCAAAAATAGTTACATACGAGAAATAGTTCATGCCTTAATATTTACTATGAACATGCCAAAAAATATTCTAGGGGGATTCCATTTTAACATCTACCTATCTAATTAACCGGCTGCCTAGTAAGACGCTCTCCTTCGACTCTCCCTTACAAAGGCTTCAAAAATACTTCCCCTATTCCCACCTTAGTTTAAACCTATCTCTAAAAGTATTTGGTAGTACTGCATTTGTACACATTCACTCCTAATATCGGAACAAACTTGAACCACGCACTATCAAATGTGTGTTTATTGGGTACTCACCTGTTCAAAAAGGGTACAAATGCTATGACCCATCTGGAAAAAGATTCGTAGTTAGCCTTGATGTCAGCTTTTTCGGAAACACACCTTACTTCTCGAAACCTTCTCTTCTAGGGGAGAACTCGAGTGAAGATCGGTTCTCAAATAAAGAGTTCCTGGACTTTAACCTTTCCCCAACTGACCTCACATTCCCTAACCCTTCTAAGGTGCCATATACAGAAGAAAACTTGAATTCAGGGGGAGATAAAGGAAAACAAAGTGATAAAGAGATCCTAGTGTACTCAAGAAGGCCTAAATCGAAGTGTAAGGAAACTCTCATGCTTGAAGCACCCAAAGAGTCCGAACCGGTGAGAGGAACTGATGTAAATCCGTCCGATCCAAGTGATGATCTACCTATTGCTCTCAAAAAACAAACCCGGTCATGTACTCTACATCCTATCTCAAAATTTATGTCTTATAATGCTCTATCTGCAGAATTTCGTGCTTTTACTGCTAACCTTGATGAAACAGAAATTCCAAGGAATATTCAAGAAGCCTTGGAATCACCCAAATGGAGAAAGGCAGTGATGAAGGAAATGAAAGCCTTAAAGAAAAAGGAAACTTGGGAAGTGGTAAACCTGTCAAGAGGAAAGAAACCTGTAGGGTGCAAATCGGTTTTTAACGTGAAGTACAAGGCAGATAGGACGATTGAACACTACAAGGCTCGTTTGGTTGCCAAAGGGTATACTTAAACCTATGGCATTGACTATACAGAAACATTCGCACCGATGGCAAAACTAAATACAATTCGAGTTCTTCTGTCATTAGCAGTAAACCTAGGTCGGCCATTTCAGGAGTTGGACATTAAGAACGCATTTCTCAATGGGGAACTAGAAGAAGAAGTATTCATGACAATACCACCGGGCTTCAACAAGTCAAATGAGGAAAATCGAGTATGTAAACTCAGGAAATCTTTATATGGGCTTAAACAGCCACTCAGAGCGTGGTTCGATAGATTTGCAAAGGTATTGAAAACTCAGGGATATCAACAAAGGCAGTTAGATCATACCATGTTCTATCATCAATCCAGGGAAAGAGCAAAGACCATCCTTATTGTGTATATAGATGATATTATTTTGACAGGGGATAACATAGCTGAAATGGAAAGACTAAAGAAGTACCTAGCAACTAAATTTGAGGTAAAAGACTTTGGGCAAATGCGATACTTCTTGGGAATGGAGATTGCAAGATCAAAGAAAGGTATCAGCGTTTCCCAACAAAAATACATTCTTGACTTGTTGGCTAAAATAGGCATGTTGGGATGCAAACCAAGTGATACACCTATTGAGCCAGGGAAAGTCACAAAGGGCACCGAAAAACCCGTGGAAATGGACAGATATCAAAGACTAGTTGGAAAATTGATCTATCTCTCACACAGACTTGATATTGCTTTCGCAGTCAGTATGGTCAGTCAACATATGCACGCTGCCAAAGAGATTCATCTAGAAGCAATTTATAAAATTCTTAGATATCTAAAGGGAACCCTTGGAAAAGGTCTATTCTTCGGGAAAAATAAGAGTAAAGGATTAGAAATATTCATAGATGCAGATTGGGCTGGATCAACAGAAGATAAAAGGTATACCTCCAGCTACTGCACCTTTGTATGGGGAAATATGACAACTTGGAGAAGTAAGAAACAAAATGTGTTAGCAAGAAGCAGTGCTAAGGTTGTGATGCGAACCCCGTAGCAACGTTGATTACGAAACGTATAACGAGATTGACGAACCCAAGAAAGCCAATTTAATCCAAGAGTTTAGGATTAACCCAAAGAAGGTCGAACCAAAAAACCCAACAAGAACGACGCTTGAAAGACCCCTTGATTACGTAATCCAAGAATTAAATCTGGTTGTTTGAACGCCACAAGTGATCACTTGATAAGTTTGAAATTGTTCAATGAAGAATGATGAAGAGAAGATAATACGCCTCACTTTAATTCAATATCAATAATGTCAAAAGGTTTTTAACAATTGAATGGAAACTCCTATTTATACTAAACCTAAAAACTAGGTAAAAATCGTGCAAAAGTCGAGTATAATCTCCAAAGTATGGAAAAGAATCAAAATCTAACAAAATATGAAAAATTGCCAAAATTGAAAAATTCGCCAAAATTTTTGCTTGTGCGGCCGCATGGTGTAAATCCATGCGGCGCATGGTTCAACTGAAATTGCACTTTTGGTTTTCGGTATGCATGTGTGTGGCCGCATGTGGTTTTGTCTGTGCGGCTGCATGGTGTTGTTTTCAGCCTCCGCTTTTGTCGCTTGATAACAAATTGATCCAAATTGATTCGGCCTTCGACCTGAACATGAAAGTTGCTCCATTTTAAGTCCCGAACATGGTTCCATCAATGGTTTCTTGAAAGAGCAATTCCATCGCTTGTTTCACTTGCTTTGCCCTTGATCGCGTCATTGGTCCGCCATCGACTATCAACGGGTCTCGTCTTGCACTTGCCTTCGTTGGGCTCGACTCCTGGATCATATCAGGTTGAATTCAGAGCTGTTGCACAAGGAATATGTGAAGGACTTTGGATAAAGAAACTCTTGGAAGAATTGAAAGTTGGAGTAGAACTTCCAATCAAACTCTATTGTGATAACAAAGCATCTATTAACATTTCTCTCAACCCAGTACAACATGATAGAACTAAACATGTAGAAGTGGACAGGCATTTCATCAAAGAAAAGGTGGACAACAGGATTATTTGAATGATATATACTCCTACAAAAGAACAAACGGTAAATATATTCACAAAAGGATTGTCCAAATATCAGTTAGTTGAACATGATTAACATCTACAGTTCAACTTGAAGGGGAGTGTAGAAAGGACCAAATATAGTAAGGAAGCATTTATGGTAATTGGAATTAATTAGAGATTGTAATCTTGTAATTTTTGGTAGGACAATTTACTTCCAAACTTAGAAGATTAGTTTCCTTTTTCTTTTCTTTCACCTAATGTATATAAATTGATCGTAATCAATGTTGTGAATATAAGAAAAAGTGAGAATTTCTTCTCACGTGTGCATCTTCTTCAATTACCTTTGTGGGCTAAAGAGTTAGAGGAGCCTTTTGGCTGACTAGATGTTTGAAGGCTAGAGAACCTTTGATAGAGTCGCTCCATTTGTTTGTAGTTGAATGCATTGCTCGAGGTCGAATTTTTTTGTTTTAGCTTCGTATCCACGGCTCCTAGTATTTTGTCTTGGTTTCAGTTAGTGGGTTTTTCGAAAATTTCCCAACATGTCTTCTTTGTGGCCCTACCTGCGACAATGCTCACATCAAGGTCGTCTCTTTTATTTTTGGGTTAACCCGGTTGCAGCCCCTTTTAGTAACAAGCCCAATACTCCATTCCCCCTTGATTGTCCATTATTCGAGGAAATTTTTGGCCTACTTGATTTATAAAAGCCGATTCCAGGCCCTCTGTTCATAGGCCCATTTGTTTTAAAATTTTGGAGTCCATTATCTTTTACACTGCTTAGGGTTGACACTTCTCTAGACGCCTCCTTCAATATTACTAGCTCCGAGCTTCTTCTTGGTGAACTTCGGCGAACACTTCTCGCGTCAGTGGTAGTGGTCAACGGCCCAAAATTCTACGTTTGACATCATCAATCTCATGATTCAACCTCACAAGGAACTCATACAACTTTTCTGTTGACACGCTAAAAGTGCAGCTCAAATCGAATAGCCCAAAGAATGAAGCCCAACTGGGCAATTCAGGATAAAGGCCCAAATAGGGTTATTAATGAATGCAGTGGAAGCCCACGAACGCGGTAACACCATCGCCCAAACTTGCAAGACGTCCAAGATCTGAGCGAATGAAGTGCCTTGCAGTCGCCTAGAGTTATGACCCTGTTCTCGTCCAAACCTTCGAATCGCTCAGGATCTTAGCAAATATAAGATGTTATGGTTATCCAAAAGTACAGTTATCGAAGCAGTTATTGAGTAATCTTATCACGTTCCACGATTCAAGGAGTTCAGTTGAAGATGGTTGAATGCCAAAGAGTAGTGGCAGCAGTTAGAGACGGCAGTTCCACGATAAGTTGGCTACCATGAAGAAAGTGGCAGTTATAAAGCAATTAAGCAGTTTCTAAGCGGTTGATCACGAAGAGATCATCAAGGGAATATAAAAGGAAGAAAAGACATAGAGCAAAAGCCCCCGAATCAAACACTCTCAAACAGAGAATATGTAATTTCAATTTCTTAGTTTAGACTTAAACATTTCTTTTCAGTACTCGTGTGCTTGCGCCCCTTAGAGGCATTCTGTTTAGTTCCAATTGTAAAGTCATCGCCAATAAAACACATTTTTTTGGGACTTTGTCTCAAGAGGTTTGTTCATTACACAATCGTCAGATCCCTTTTTAATTGTTAGTGACTACCCGCGCGAAACAATTTGGCATGCCAAGTGGGACCTTGGTGTTTGGTGTTGAAGATACAAAAGGTGAAACAATATGCCTCAGAAATTCGATAAGGAAGCAGCAAGTCAGGGAGGAGTCCAGTCTGTGATCGAGCGATATGAGGAGCAGCATAGCTCCCCACAAATAGATGGACAGAATCAGAGCAATCATAGTCGTTACGAACCAATGACAGAGTTGAGTCCTCGAACCATGCGTACATTACTTGGAGAACTCACACAAGATGTCGTTGAACAAATAAATTTACGAAATATTCATAATATGGAAAGACTTACCCAGAATAGGAATGCACATTATGACAACATGGCCAAACAACTGAATACTTTGAACGAAATAATGAATAAGTTAGTATGCCAAATTTGTCAGCCAGTTGTGCCTCTTGCAAACCACTTTCAAACTAGGACAATTGTGAGACATAATCCCCCAGTCCTAAGTTTAAATCAAGGGGTAAAATCACCTTTTGATCCCTCTACTTCAAACCAGGGGGGTGGTGTAATACCAAATCAGAATAGTGGCAATGGTACATCTAACGTGGGGGGTAACTTAAACGTAAGAGATAATGTCCTAAATAATGGACAGAATACCCCATGTGTTAATGATGGAATAAATGTTCAGGCTAATGGTAACAATGACCCAAATCATGGCAACTTTGTTGCCAACCAAGGACCAAACATCAGGTCTCAAGCAAATCAACCGGTCAACCAACCTGTAGGAATTCCATATGACCCCAATGTCATGTTGAGGAATGAGATTATGGAAATAGTGCACGACCAGATGGCTTTTGGGGTACGTCCTGTCATTAGGCCGCCTTAAACAAAGTCATATTCTGATTGAGTAGACCAAACATATCCATGGCCTAGAGGGTATAAAGTGCCAGAATTCTCATTGTTTACCAGTTTAGGAAAGGTGTTTACTCTAGAACACATAGGCGATTCACATTGCAAAGTGGTGACGTAATTGATTACCATAAAATGAGACTATTCCCTAGTTCATTAACAGGAGTAGCCTTCTCCTGGTTCATCAATTCGCCAGCAAACTCTGTCCAAACATGGCAACAATTGGAGCAATTGTTCCACGCTCAGTTTTATAAGACTGAGTCTGAAGTTACTTTGACCGATTTGGCGAATCTACATCAAATGCCAAACGAATGGGCAGAATGTTTCCTTCAAAGGTTCAAGACGGCAAGAAGTAAATATTTTGTACCTTTGCCCGAAAAGGAGTTTGTCAAAATCGCTCAAGGTTGCTTAAACTTTGATTTGAAAAAGAAATTTCAAGACAAGAAATTTCCTGATCTTTTCCAATTGAGCGCGAACATGATTAGGTATGAACGATTAATAAGAGAAGAAGAGCAAATGAAAAATTCTAGTAAGGGGATTTATTATAGAGACCCAAATTTTGATGTTCATACCATTAATGACGAGTATTACGATCAAACCGAAATGTGTTTGGCCGAATTAGTTAAAGGAGACACGTATACTTGTCCTATAATGGCTAAGCCTAGACCGTCGGGCAAGGATGAGCCTATAAAAGATGAAAACATAAAGGCTAGAACGTTCTCGTTCGATGTAACCAAAGCTGACATTATATTTGATAAATTATATAGGGATAAGCAGATAAAGTTGAGCGATAAGCATAAATTGCCAAACCCTGAACAAGTTAAGGGTAAAAAATATTGTAAGTGGCATAATGCATGGTCACATTTGACTAACAACTGTTTGGTTTTTCATCATGTGTTACAGGATGCCATTGAATCAGGACGAATTACGTTCGAGGATAAGAGGAAGATGGCAGTGGATGAAAATCCTTTTCCACAGCCACTTGGAGTGAACATGGTAACGTCTGGTTTCAAAAACAAGTTGCCAAAATCCAAGTTGTTTATAGATGATAGAGAAGAAGACCCTGGACCACATCCCAGTGTCTTTGAACGTATCAAAGGGAAGGAGCCCAAAAAGGACGAAGACGTCCTATGTGCAAGATGCAAAAAAGAAGTGAGTCCAAATGCAGAGAAACCAGGGATATGGCAGCTTTACCATTGCCCTAGTTTTTTCCCAAACTCTCAGCCTGGTAGAGGGCAGGGTACATCGTTCTATAAGGGATCGCCTTTTGAGAGGTAGTTCAGGCCAGTAAATAATGGGAGAACATTCAAACCGCAACCTCGCCAACCAAATGTATGGCATTCGTCCCAGTATAAGGTTTGAAGGGCGATACCATTCAACGAGATGACTAGAACTCAACAAAGGCGTTTTCAATGGAACTATGGGCGAATGATGAGGCAACAACAGGGAGTGCTACGTCCTAAGGCACCTAGACTACTCGAGGCAGCCAATCAAAATGTTCTCAAAGACAGTTAAGAGACTGGTACAGGCGAACCTATGGAAGAATTGCCAGAGACTTCTTCTAGGATGTCCAAGTTTGAGCAAGATAGAAGGGATGGAGAAGATCCAGATCAGCCCCTTATTATTCAGTTTGGTACATTACCTCCTGTCGTGGCTAATAACTATTTACTAGCCAATGAGTTCAAGAATAAAGAGAAAGGAGAAGAAGAAAAGGAGGATAACGAAGATGAAGCATGCATGCTGGAATATGAAGAAGGTCAAACTTCTAGAGAGGCCTACAATGGTAAAGAAGATGATGGTATGATAGACATCGAAGAGGAAATCGATCTGGAAGCAGAAAGGAGAAGAAAAGTATCGTACAATACTCTGTTGAAGCAACTACATCGAGAGGGAGTTCGTGAAGTAGACTTATTGGGAGAACCATCTGGGCGTTCTTTCGATTATTACGTGCTGTACGGGACGCCCAAAAGGAAGAAGAGAGTGCAGTATGGATCACCTCCAAGAATAATGCCTCCTCCCATAGGTTGGGTAACTGAAGAAGAAGCATTAGAAAACAGTAAAAAGGAAATTTAGGAGACAGAGGCTCAGTGCGATATGCTGCACGTTGACTTATCACAAAAGGGTAACTCGACAGAGGACAAGCAGGAAGTGGAAATAGATACTGTCGAAAATGTTATTTTTAAGCGACTAGCCATGAAATTGACCAAACACTTGAGGCCATTGTACGTTAAAGCTCTAGTTAACGACATACGTGTGGCAAAAGTGCTTGTTGATAATGGAGCAGCTATAAATACCATTACATCTAGGATGATGAGGAAATTCGCAAAGACAGAAGGTGATATGATCCCAACGGAAGTCGTCCTGACAAGTTTCAATGGAGGAGCAATTTCAGCTAAAGGGGTTATGCCATTGGACATAACTATAGGAACAACTACTAGGACCATTGTCTTTTTTGTAATTGATGGTCCCACTAGGTACAATGTGTTATTAGGAAGAGATTGGATACACGAAAGTCGCTCTATACCCTCATCGCTCCATCAATGCCTAGTTTTTTGGAATGACAAGGGCGAAGTAGAGGTGGTGCAGGCCAATCATAAACCTTTTATCGCAGAAGCAAACTCAGTGGAAAGGTTCATGTACGAAGGAAATTATGGACCTATCAGAATATTCCAAGATGGAGAAGAAACTTAGATTGTCGCGCAGAGTGGAGCCATTTTCGGTAGATGCACTCACTGAAATGTTCAGTCAAATAAGGCCAAACATAGTGGCCCTAGAGAAGCCAGTAATTGGCAAAAGAATAATCAAGGAGTTTTGAATGAGTTTTAAGTAACAAAGGTAAATGGTCGATATTCAGGCCTTCAAAGCCAAATTAATGGCTTTTAATAAAGAACATAAGGACAAGGCAAATGAAGAAGAAGCTTGGAAGTATTAAGAGACAAATTGACAGTATTCGAGTTGGAACAAAGTGTTGGCCAAGAAGTCAATAAGGTGGATTGTTTAGAAGAAAAAGTGCCTACGAGGGAACTGGACGACGAAGTGATAAGGATCGCCAAGCCTGAATACGCTCAAGCACAAGACCCCCTGATTAAAGTGAATATTGGTAATGAAGGAGAAGATCGCCTAACGTTCATCAGCCAAATGCTTGATCAAGAGGTTAGTGATAAATTAATCGCTTTATTGAAGGAGTACAAAAATTGTTTTGCTTGGGAATATGAATATATGCCTGGTTTAGATAGAGATTTGGTGGAACATAGATTATCAATCGAGCCTAATTTTAAACCTCATAGGCAATCTCTTAGGCGTTTCGCTCCTAATGTACTCCCTGAAATTAAGGAAGAGATAGAGCAATTATTAAAAGCAGGCTTTATTAGAACGGCCAGATATGTTGAATGGTTGTCCAATATCGTGCCGGTATTAAAAAAGAATGGTAAACTAAGGGTGTGCATAAACTTTAGGAATCTAAACATAGCCATACCTAAAGATGAATATCCAATGCCCACGGTAGATTCTTTAGTAGACTTGACTGTCGGACATGTAATGTATTTCTTCATGGATGGGTATTCAGGATACAATCAAATTTATATAGCTGAGGAAGATATACACAAAACTGCCTTTAGATACCCTGGGTCTCTAAGATGTTTTGAATGGGTAGTTATGTCTTTCGGCCTGAAAAATGCAGGAGCAACTTATCAAAGGGCAATGAATTTGATTTTTCATGATATGATAGGCAAGTTTGTTGAAGTGTATGTAGATGATATAGTGGTCAAATCCATTAAAGAAGAGGACCATTTTGAACAATTAAGATGTTCATTTGAGCGAATGAAGCAATATAAACTAAAGTTGAATCCCTTGAAATGTGTATTTGGTGTTAATGCAGGGAATTTTTTTGGCTTCTTAGTACACAAAAGGGGGATTGAACTTGATAAAAATAAAGCGAAGGCCATTCTGGAGGCCAAACCACCTAGCAACAAAAAAGAATTGCAAAGGTTTCTAAACCAAGTAAACTTTTTAAGGCGCTTTATTTTTAACTGTGCAGGTGAATTAAATCTTTTTCGCCGTTTTTAAAGTTGAAAAATCGAGACGAATTCGTCTGGAAAGAAGAGCATCAAAAAACTTTTGAAAGTCTAAAGACATATTTATTAAATCTACCAGTGTTGGTGTCACCAATCCAAGGACGTTTAATGAAAGTGTGTATCGGCTAAAAAAGAATCAATAGCTGGAATAGTCGCACAGAAAGACCAATTTGGTGAAGAAAGGGTGATCTACTACTTGAGTAGACGATTAACAAAATGTGAATGTAATTATTCTGCCATTGAAAAATTATGTCTTGCATTATATTTCACATGTACAAAATTAAGGGATTATTTACGACCCGTAATCATTTATTTAATTTTTAAAGTAAATTTGGTTAAGTGTATGTTCTCTCGCCCTATTTTGCACCAAAGGTTAGGCCTTTGGACATTAGCTTTATTAGAATTCGAACATACCCCAAAAGGCAGTCAAAAATAAGGCTTTGGCTAACTTTCTGGCCGATCATCCATGCCTTGATATGCTTGAAAAAATTGAGTTAGAGATCAATTCATTCGAATTAAAACCTTGGGTTTTATATTTCGATGGATCGAAAACCTCTAAAGGTGCATGAGTAGGAGTAGCATTGATAAATCTTTTAGGGATTTGTTACAAGTTCGCATTCACTTTGAACAGGATGTGCACCAACAATCAGGCCGAACACGAAGCCTTAATCATGGATCTAGAATTAATGATAGATATGGGGGTAAAGAATGTGATCGTTAGAGGTGATTCTCAATTGGTAATTCACCAATTGATTGGTGATTTTAAATGCCAAAGTGATTCCATTATAAGTCAGTATGAAATCGCCCAAGAGTTGTTGGAAGAATTCGACCAAATAGAGTTTCAATGTGTTAATAGGATATATAATGATGTGGCAAACGAATTGGCCCAGATGGCCTCAGGGTACTAAAAGGTTTTAAATTGGAAGTCTACTTGTGAGTATGGAACAATATTGCCCGTGATCCAAAGGAGGGCGAGAACGATTGAAATTCATTGCATACAAGATAGAGATACAATAGATTGGACGACAAAGATTAAAAGGTTCCTTAAAGAACCTAATAAAGGAGATATTTGAAAAATGAAGTTGCGTTTGCTAAACTATACACTGATAGATGAAGAGTTGTTTAAGAAACGCTCTGATGGTATATTGCTAAAATGTATAAGTTTGCAAGAAGTCAGGACGATCATGGCTGAAGTGCATGAAGGAATATGTGGAGCTCATCAAGCAGGACAATGGATAAGATGGTTAATTATTAGGAATGGATATTTTTGGCCTAAGATGGGAGAATCATGTGTTCAATGTGCGAAGAGTTGTTTGGCATGCCAAAAGCATGGTCCAATACAAAGGGCGCCAACAAAAGAAATGACATCTATTATCAAACGCTGGCCGTTCAAAGGTTGGGCGATAGATCTGACAGAGAAGATTTATCCCCCATCGTCCAAGCAACATACCTTTGTTATAGTTGCAACTGATTTTTTCACTAAGTTGGTAGAAGCGATACCTTTAAAGGAGATCACCCAGAAGAGTGTCATAGAATTTATCTGTGATCATATCATTTATAGATTTGGAATTCCACAAAACTTGATGGTGGATCACGGAACATCTTTAAATGGGGATCAAGTGAATAAATTCTTGAGCGAGTTTGGAGTTAAATTAGTGAACTCCACACCATATTACGCTCAATCCAACGGACGGGCATAATCTTCTAATAAGATTCTAAGAAATATCATAAGGAAAATGATAGATGAAAATGCCAAAAATTGGCACAAATGTCTGGACAAGGCCTTATGGGCTTATAGAACGTCGCCTCGGTCAAGTACCAAAATCACTCATTTCCAACTTACTTATGGACAGGAGGCCGTTTTGCCTATGAAAATTAACGTGCAATCGATCAGAGTGTGTTTGCAACATAAGTTAAGTGATGATGAGTATACCGAATCACTAGTTCAAAACTTATTGGAGTTGGACGAATTAAAATTGGACGTCCTAGATAGATTGCAAGTTCAAAAACGAAGAATGGCTAAGTTCTATAATAAAAAATTTATAGCCAAGTCGTTCAGCCTGGGCGAATTGGTTTGGAAAACAATACTCCCTTTGGATAGCAAGGATCCAAAGTATGGCAAGTGGTCGTCAAATTGGGAAGGGCCGTATAAAGTAAATAGTGTGTTGCCTAATGGGGCCTATCATTTGGAAAATTTAGATGGCATCAAGCACATGAGATTCATTAATGGCAAATATTTGAAAAAATATGTTCCTTATGGGAAAGTGAACAAATAAAAGTGTAATCAAATCGCGTTGAACGATCGTAAATAAAAAAGGGCCAGAGCGAAATACGCTCAAATAAATTCCTTTGTTATCAAACGTTCGGTACAAAGTTGCAAAATACAAAATACTAAATGCTCTATAAGTTACAATTGAGAGCAAACTAATCTCTAGGTCGATCGCCAAGTAAGAGGGTGAATTGGCCTTGATTGCTATCCTGATCGCACTGTTGCAAAGGCAAGCAGAGAGGCCAAGAAACACTCTCAGCAAGCAGAAGGGAAGAAGAAGCACCCTCACATCGCCTTCCTAGATGCATCACTGCAATAACGGGCAAGAAGGCTGAGAAGCACTCTCAGCAAGCAAGGTGGCTTGAAGGCATCCTCAAAAATTGTCTTCCATCATCGAACTCCTTGTAAGGAACATGGAGACGATGAGAAGAACTTCGCTGGCCAAAGAATATTTCCTATATCTCCCATACCAAAGGTGACATTAAAAAAGATGGCAAAATTGGTGGATCAAATGATCCATTTCCATGGAAGACGAAGGTTTTGGATCGATTGTCAAAATGTCAAACAATGACAGCAAATTGGTTTTGAAGAAGAGAATGGAAATGAAAATGACAAGTGTAGAATATAAGTATATTTATAAGGGCGTGAAGGTGAAGAGACAGAATATGAACAGTAACATTCGTGCCTAGTAACTGGAATCAAATGGTCCGAAGTCTTGGGAAAAGAGACAGAAATACCAAGAGAAAATGTATGTGAATCTTAGCATAAAGCAGTTAAATGCTTGTGGGGTTGACGATTAAAGAAAATGTCAATAAATACACAAGAAGACAAATTAATCGTTCATTAATGATAATGGCTGCTGGTACGTTCAGAATTACCAATAGATATCAGTACGAGGTTACAAGAGGAAAGTTAATACGAAGTTACAAAAAGAAAAGTTAAGACATTATATGTCTTAATTACAATTCGCCCCAAACCGAACAAATCCTTTCCCTAAGTCTCCCCCAATCCTCGCTCTGCCGAGAAGAAGTGATATCCAATTCAGCTACAAAATCATCAACTTCCAGCTTCTTGTACTGTTCGACCGAAGACTTGGTTCGCTCAACTCCTTGGGAGACATTACGCTTTTTAGCAGTCATTCTCGCCTTGCAGTCGTCCATCCTTGCTTGAAGCTCCTTCATCTGTGCCAAACTGGTCATCAAAGAGTCTTCAATCATAACTTCGGAAGAGATTTCTTTCAATTCGTCCTCAACTTTGTTGATCTCTAGAAGCAAAGACTCTCTTTCAGATACAACGCGAAGATATTGAGTACTCTTGGCCTTCAGTTCAACATTTTTGGCCAGCAAGGAGAGAATCTCGGAATGGACAACTTTCAATGTCGCTTTAAAATCAGCAGAAAGATTGAGCGACGGAAGTGTCAGTGCTTGCGCCAACTTCGCACTCAAATGCTCAAACTTATCCTTATGTTTGGCAGCACTAGCCTGACCGATGTTTATATCAATAAAGGACACATACTCAAATATCGACTGCTTGAGGAACTTCATATCTTCCTCTGAAGAAGCAGAAGGACGACCGGTTGAAATAGGGCGAGACGTCTTGACTTGCCCCCATGAAGTGAACAAGTCCTGGATGGAACGCACAATCTTATCGGCATCCTGTAAAGAAAATTACCAACATTGAAGGTTTTCACTACAATAAACAAAGTGAAAGTAAAAGTGAAGCAAAGATTATCTCATCAGCAATCTTGGGAGGTGGCATATCCCCAGCCAAATCTACCACCTGGGGCTCCACCACTTGTGAGGACTTTCCTTTGTCTGGGCGAGAAGACTTTGCCACAACGGGCAAACCCATGGGAGCATCTGCAGAACTCAAAAAGCAACAAATCAAAAACCAATAACACAAGTAAAGGTAAAACATCAAAAAATGTATGACCTTCTGGTTCGACGTTTGGGGGGTTGACACCCTGGGAAGAAGGTGGCTCATCCATTGGTTGTGATGAGGATTTTGGAACTGAAGGTTTCTCTTTAAGCGTAGTCCCTTCATCAGCTGGTTTGGATGAAGTAGCCTCAGCAAAGGATGATGGAGCAGGAGCTGCCAACACCAAAGTCTTCAAAGGAAAGGCTGAACTTTTCTGAGAGATCCAAATAAACCATCAGCACATAGAAAAGTTTCAAGTATAAAAAGGTATGCTTGTGAGTAAACTAATTTAATTACCTTTCTCCTGACGATGAGAGGAGTGTCATCATCATCATCCTCCAAAATGGGAGATGCTGAGGCTGGCCGTTTGCGACTTGGGGCACTCTTAGCTGCAGTGGGCTTAGCAAGAAGAGAAGTAGATGGACGAACAGACTGTTTAGCACGAGCAGGGAAGGAAGGACTCCTAATGGACACAGGGGTAACCAAAACAGGAGAAGTGGGAGAAATGTTTGGCTAATCCAGTGAATGAAAAGCACGATTGGCATCAGTTGCAAATAATCTGCGCTTCACTGATGGCCAGAGTTGTTCAAAAAGGGGATGGATGGCACAGTTAGGATTGAAGGGGGCTAATGAAAAGTTACTCGTCAAAAGAATATTGCGAGCATCTATAGCTTCTGCCCTTGCCTTATTAATGATGTGGAAGTGATCTATCAAATTTCTTGAATAATAAGGGAGAACAGGCCAAGTTTGGCCAAAACCAAGTTGACGAGCAAAAAATTAGGGAGCATATATTTCAACCCCAGCTTTGGCATTGGTTCCAGTCAAAATATCATGGAACAACTCCCTCCCGGTCAAAAACTGAACCCAAACGAGCAAAGATGTGCTCGCACTATCCAGGGTGGATGGGAGTTGCACATAATCTGGAGTTAAAGGGGGAGAAAAAGAAAAGAAAGAAGGAATTGAATTCAAAGTATAAAAAAAATGAAAAGATGTCCCTTCTGGACATATTTACAGGGCTTAGTGGATCAATAGCTAGCTCGTAGCAGCTAGCTGAATGAAGGGACAAGGATAGAGTACCAAATGATGGAAAATAGGCTCTCAACTACATTTGAGTGAATCAAAGAGACCCACTGCCATTGGGAGATGTACCATTCTTCAATTGGAATTGAAGAGAAGTCATGTCTCTATAGAGGGCAGCCAAAAAGAAAGAACATAAATTCAGAGGCCTACCACGTGCCAATTCGTGCGCTATGGGTAAATAGCTCATAGAAGGCTTCATGCTTGGCACATATAGAATATATTTATAAAGCCAAATTTGAAGAAATGCCACACGCTCAGCATGAGAAGGCTCAGCGCTCGAGTGATTATAATAACATTGCAGGCTTGAATAGGACTCGGTGAGTTTTCTGTCAAATTTTGGGGCGACACCAGAAATCAAAATACCAGGAAAAATGATATCGCCCAAAGGTGGAAGATTTACTAGGGCCCCAACATCCCTTAAAGTAATGGACATGGGACCAAGAGGGAAAACAAAAGTATTATATTCAGAGGACCAAAAATTTAAAGCAACAGGGAAAAGCGCTGGATCAAAAATAGGGGGTTGAAGAGAGAAATCTAACAAATCAGAAATCCTAGCACTATCAAAAATTACCTTGGTAGGACCATGGCCCACAAGGTGAGTATGCCATCTACGAAAAATAACATCAGATTTAGGCCAAGTGCGAATACCTCTTTCGCGAAGCGGCCTCAGTGGCAAAGAGTTCAGAAACAGAGGACCTTGAGTACAAGGGAACAGCTGGCCCACCACCAGTTGTTCGATGACCTCGGCATTGTTGAATGAAGGACCTAGATAGAACTCATTGAGTTCAACATTAGTTGGTGCAAGGAAGTTCGGAGTTATATATGGCCGAGTGAGGATTTTCTGGAAGTCTTCGAAACTGAAAGAGTCACCAGATTGGGTTTGTGAAGCAGCCATTGGGAACAAAATAAAGTTTTGTGGAAGTTTGCTTGAGAAACGTAGTAGAGAAGCAAGAAGATGAACAGTAATATTGAGAGAGAGAAGTGCGAAACAATGAGGCGTGATTTAGTGGTGCGATGAAACGGCGTGTATTTGGGGGTTATAAGGGTTTGCAACGTCGCGCCTTTTCAGGCTATGGAAGAAAATAATGATTGAAATTCTTGGGAATTTCAAATGTTGCTGGGAAACACAAAGTGAATATGGCAAAATTAATAATTGGTATTAATTCTGCCATATTGGGGGGTAATTGTTGACACGCTAAAAGTGCAGCCCAAATCGAATAGTCCAAAGAATAAAGCCCAACTGGGCAATTCAGGATAAAGGCCCAAATAGGGTTATTAATGAATGTAGTGGAAGCCCAAGAACGCGGTAACACCATCGCCCAAACTTGTAAGACGCCCAAGATATGAGCAAATGAAGTGTCTTGCAGTCGCCCAGAGTTATGACCCTGTTTTTGTCCAAACCTTCGAATCGCTCAGGATCTTAGCAAATATAAGATGTTATGGTTATCCAAAAGTGCAGTTATCGAAGCAGTTATTGAGTAATCTTATCACGTTCCACAATTCAAGGAGTTCAGTTGAAGACGGTTGAACGACAAAGAGTAGTGGCAGCAGTTAGAGACGGCAGTTCTACGATAAGTTGGTCACCATGAAGAAAGTGGGCAGTTATAAAGCAATTAAGCAGTTTCTAAGCGGTTGATCACGAAAAGATCATGAAGGGAATATAAAAGGAAGAAAAGACAGAGCAAAAGCCCCCAAATCAAACACTCTCAAATAAAAAATATGTAATTTCAATTTCTTAGTTTAGACTTAAACATTTCTTTTCAATACTCGTGTACTTGCGCCCCTTGGAGGCATTATGTTTAGTTCCAATTGTAAAATCATCGTCAATAAAACACCCCTTTTCGGGACTTTGCCTCAAAAGGTTTATTCCTTATACAATCGTCTGATCCCTTTTTAATTGTTAGCGACTACCCGCACAAAACACTTTCATTCTCCTGCTTCTTTCTATACAGAGTACAATCGTTTGGGCACTTCCACCCCTTGACATTGAGGTCCAATTCTTGTTAAAGAGCCACCATTTCCATGTAATAATCTGTCATGTCTCTCGATCCCAGACGGGTCTGCCATAATTGAGTCTTAAATATATTTGATGAATCTTCAGAATCAGAATAGGTTTCTTTCACTGAATCCCAAATGTCCTTTGCAGTAGAAAGAAAGAGATGAGTCTTCCCAATTGCCGACTTCATGGAATTCACCAACCAGGTGATCACCATTGAGTTTTTGGATTTCCACTTCTGCAGAAGAGTAGCATCATTTGGCCTATTGGTCTCGTCGGTAAGGTAGCCTAGATTTCCTTTTCCATCGATTGTTAGTTTTATGGATTGGGTCCATCCCCGAAAGTTTCTTCCGTTCAATTTCTCCACCATGAGTTGGAAGGAAGAATTCTCGAGTCCATTGGGGCCAATTGAATGACTGGTTTCCGCTTCGAAATGGGATGTTTCTGAGGTTGTTGACTCCCTGCTGTTGGTTGGGAATTCAGCCATTGATTTGCTAGGTTATAGAAACCACAGCTCTAATACCATGAAATCGAAATTAGAAAAATCGTCCTGTATTTCTCAATGAAAAAATTACTCCTATTACATCCAATTTATACTATACACGATGAAGAAGAAAAGGAAAAGTAATCTATTAAGTTAGGAAATAAATAAACCTACCAAACACAATCTCTAACTGATTATAATTTCCATTCCTGGCTTCTTTCCATCCTCGGTTTCCTACAAAACTCTTGTTCAACCAATGACCTGATGACCCAGTGCCTAGGCCGGATCGGGCTTGATAACTATTTTTGTTAACTTTTTCAAGACTAAGTTGAAAAACATTTACAACAACTCGCTCTGCAAAAGAGTTTCAAAAATGTTTTTAAAGTTTTGTGAGGGTTTAAAATTTCTTACCCACACCATCCTCCGTAACAAGCAACAGAAAGACACTACCACACTACGCCACGCGTCTCTAACATATCAGCGTTAGGATGACAATATCTCAAGCTGTACGATGTTCTAATGTATTACCTTACTTCCTTTCTAAGATTTGTAAAGTAAATAAAATTAATAATTGCTCCACAATTTCTGTAGTTAACCACTTCATTTATAATTATCCCTGTAACATAAGTCTATACATTGTCTTTCATAGTGTGCATCTTGAACTCTCACCATTAAATTTTTTGATACTCCTTGCTAATGTTGTATTGCCTTGAGAAAGCATTAGCACCTCACTATCTTTCTTTATGTTGTTCGTTGGAATCTGGACCTACATGATCTTTATCTTTATCTAGTAAGCAACATCTTCCATGCTGCAATCTAGGAAAGCTCTGCTTTTTCTTGGGTCTGATCTAGTTTCTACTTCCGTGCTCTGATTGAAATCGTACCTCTTGGAACCCCCACGCCCTCCCCTAATATATTTCCTGTTATTTTCTTTTGGAGCGCCCTCTTGGCAGGGCAAACTCACAAAATACTAACTTGCAAGCTAGTAACCGGTAAACAGTTTGGAAGCAGCAAACTTCCAGTTTGGATGACCATCCTCCTAAATTTGTGGTATTGACCTTTTTTCGTCAAGTTCTTTAGAGAATACATGTTGGATGATGTTTTCATTAGAATCATGCATTTATGCATATGCATGTATCATAGGCATATCAAACATATATGCCCTTGGCTGGATCTGTGAGTGTGAAGCAAATGTGTCACAGTTAGAATATTCAGAAAATTTGAATCCAAAAATCCATGGTAACCGATGAATCAGCTGAGGATATGATCAAGAAACATCACAGATTTACCAGTGCTGTCTAAAATTACTAGTCATCCTTGAATTAAAATATAACGAGATATGGGGCTGACTATAATCAGTCTTGTGACCATTTATAGTTTGTCAACTATTACAAGGTACACATTCACTTAAAATTAGTCAGTCTCTCTCTTTCAAGGTTTTTAATGCTGTCCTCTAGTTTTCTAGTACTAGCAAATGGATTATCATCTGATATTTTGTTTGATATTTTATTTCTGGAAGTTGTAATGTTCTTGCCTTGAATTGCTTAATCCATTTATTATGAGGATTAATCTTGTTGTACATTACATTTTACATAAGGGTGTCCATTACACCCGGCACCTCGGCATTGGTCGAGACGCCTGTGGGCTGTGCGTGGCAGGTGCCTCCATTATGGACACCCTTATATACAATGTGATTACATGTAGCATCTTCTTTATTATGATTCTATTCTTTAGATGGAAAGGAAACACTATATTTCTTAAATACTAGGCCTTCATATTGCTGGATTTCTAACAAGTTCAATCGTGCTTCCTCTTCCCTTTCAGTTGAAGAGATTAGAGCTTAAGCTAAAGCAGTTTGCAGAAATCGAGACCTTATTGATGAGAGAATGCGAACAGATGGAAAGAAACCGGCAGAGATTGGCTACAGAACGAGGCCTCATGATGTCAGCACAGTTTGGATCTGCTGGAGGATCTCGAGCAATGGGCCCACCCGGCGTTGGTTCAGCCATTGTAAATAATAGCTCGGGAAATAGGCAGCACGTTATTTTAGGCTCACAACCACCTTCTGTTTCTGGATATGGCCATAACCAACCTGGCCATCCCCATATGTCCCTTATGCAACAAGGGATGTATGATCTTGGGCCCCGACTGCCACTTACAGCTATACACCCATCCTCTTCTACCCCGAGTACACTGTTTAACTCTGGAAATTCCCTGCCTTCTCTCAGTCATCCGATGCTTAGACCTTTACCCTGGACTAAAACTGGGTTAGGTTAAAATGGAAGCAAGTGGGTCATCGGGATACTCTGGGATTAATTCGTCTATTCTCTTGCTTTTTGCATTAAAAAGAGATAAAGAGGACTATTTAAAATGGATTGGAGTTGTTGACGCTGGGCTTTATGAGCTTGGAAGCAAGGCTTAGGTCCGACCCAAAGTGAGATTGGTTAATCCAATTGGTTGCCGGTGCAGCCATGTTTTTTGTTATAAACTTGAATTTCTACATCCAAGTTCACCGTAATCCATCCCTAATCAGATTTAGGAATTTGTCAAGTAGGATCTATGAATCTTCCGTACTCTTGAGCCGTACAGATAATGGAGATTTTACAGAAAACAGTATTGTGAAATGGATTTTGTTGAAATCTTTACTCGATATGGAGAATTGAGACAGTTTGAATCAATGAGAAAGCTAACAATTTGTTTCCATCCTGTGTTTTTTCTGGTTGACATGACCTGATTATTGAATTTCTATAAAGATGCAGCACCCATTTTCAAGTTTAGCAAATTTAGGCAATGCTCGACTTAAAAAAGAGCTAGCCTGTCATGCTATTTGAGGTGTAAAGCAAGTTGGGCTGTCTAATTTGGCATGGATTCAGTTGGTTTGCACTCAAAAGTTTAATGGATCTAGATGGGCCAATCCAAAACTTGATCCAGCCTGATGGCGCAGCTGACTGGAGTCTGGAAATTTGCTATGGTTATCTCATTGCATAATCCTACCTTTGAAACCAAGAGAATTTTACTTTATTTTATTTATTATTTTTTAAAATTCTTGTGAAAGATAAATGCAAGTGACAATAATGCTAAAATCGGGTGATCTAATCGAGATTCCAGTTGAAGTTGAGTGATCAAAAATGAAATTAACCCAATATAAACGCTAAAAATTTGCACTTCAATTCAGAAGGTTTTGCAATTTATTCTTTTTAATGTTTACAAATGTGATGATATTTATGAAGTAACAAAAGAAGAAATTTGAGTATCACCAAGTCAGGAGACCAACGGTAGGTGAGCCCCAATTTAATGCTATTTTCAGTCGCATATTGTCGTAGTTGTTTTATATGACATACATGTGATGATTAGTATTTTGGTACATTAATGTGGTAGGTTTTTATGTTTTATGTTTTTTTTTAATGCAATAAATTACTAACCTCCACATACTCCACATGTATACCATATATAGAGATGGCAATTTACCATGTCCCGTCCCGGCCCGACGGGGCCCTGCCCCGAATGGGGGAAAAAAACCCTGCTCCCCGCCCCGCCCCGTGTATATTTAAAAAAAAAATAATATATATATATATATATCTTTTTTTTTGGGTATTAATTTTTCGAGTGTTTCTTTGAATATTGATGTTAATTTGAGCATTATTTGTTTTGAATTTTTAAATTTTGAATTTGTATTTTATAATTTAATATATAACTCTAAATTTTGAAAATGTGAAAAAAAAAATTAAATTAAATTAAATGAGACAGTAAACGGGGCAAAAAATTACCCCGCGGGCGGGGTGGGGTTGGGGCGAGACGTGCCTCGTCCCGTTGCCATCACTAATCATATAAAGCAATTGTAGCAGTGAACGATTACAAATAGCATTATTCAATTGAACCCCATTATCTCAAAATATATATTTTTTTTCTCAAACTCATTTTTAACCACACATTCTTCCAATAAAATAATATGTGTAAACACAAATTTCTCATACTTCTAACCACACAAATCTTTAAAAAATTACTATTACAAAATTCATTATTTGTTAAAAATGGGGCTCAAATGGGGGCTGAAAACATTTGCTTAATACGAGTAAATTAACAATCACCGAGATCTAGAACATTATTTTCCTTCCATCATTTATGTACACTAGATGCATTATATCAACAAGAACCTGCAATGACGTTGGCTAAAGAACGAAAGCCGGCTTATAAAATCAAAGATCAAACAAAGGCTCCCCGAAACTCAACAAATGATCCCAAAAATGAAGCAAAGAACAAAATTTTCTCGAGTTGGAACTTCCAAATTTAGAGTAAAAGATGCACAACATATTATAAAGATGAATATCCAGTGTACTAAGGTATGACAGTATGTTATAACTACTTGAGCATACAACACTTCAAACCTCACTTTTCTTTTGCTTCTTTGATTTTCTTTTGTCAGAATGCTCCAAGGATCCAGTCGAGGTAACTGCACTATTTCCTCTTCCTGAATCTTGGGCAGACTGACCAATGGACTTACTCTGCTCATCAACACGTCCTCTCTTTGGAGGCTTTGGAGACTCCCCATGACCAGACATGGAACTCTTGTTTTTACTAGGCGCGGAGGAAACATAACCACTCATTATTTGAGAGCTTCTTTGCCGAGAACTTCGAGGAGTTGCAAAGTGACGACCCGACATTGTTGAAGTAGCTGCAGAAGACCTCTGAGACATCTCTTTCAAGTTACTGTTATTGTGCTTTTGGAGTTCACCAGGTTCAGGGTAATGGATAAGAGATACACGCCTTGAGATCTTCCCAGCTGAAATAAAATGCATCAATGGAAAATGAAACCAAATTTACAGTGTACATTTCACCACAACATTAAGGAGAACTTTATAAGTAAGATCAAATGCAAAAGAGTAACTGTAAAGGAGACAAATCAGTAACTTCTGCGCTACTCCAACACAGAGGGACAATAAATGAGAGAATTGTCTATGATTTTCACTCGTGAGTCCAAAGTCCACTCTCTCTTGTGAAAAAAATAACTTCAGAAATTAGAAACACAATGAATGGCAAATTTGTATTGGATGTTGCACAAAGGGTTCAAAATGCCAGACAATCGCGTTCATTCGTGACATTATCAGGTTGAGCATCATGGACAAAAGACACAAGTAAAATTACACAACCTGCAGTCAATTTAATTATTTGGGTCATGTTATTGTGTACAAGACAACAGATTCAGTCGGAATGTTACATCTTTATTTTTTGCAATATAATTAGCACGCATATTTATTTGCTTCATTTAACAATCATAAGAACCAAAAATAAATGAACTTACAAGAAGTCTAGTCTGTTAAAATCACTTGTTATTAACACTTTGCAAACGACATTTGAATCACAGTTCGTGTATGTTGTGGCCATCCATGTGCTAGGTTATACGCCAGTTGCAATTTCTACTTTAGGATGTCATAATCATGGTCGGTAATGGTTCTAACAAGAACAAGAAAAGATAACTAAATGGATAAATCAAGTCAACTTGTTTACAAAATGAAAACAACTAGTTCTTAAAATTAAACTACTAACTTCACGTTGACTACAGATTCTAATTTTTTAAAATTGTCCACGGTTTAGTGCAGACACACAATGCAGAGAATCGTTCTCAGGTATTTGCAGAAAACTAGGCATCGGCTGCCCTAACTCATGTTCATATTAAAATGATGGGTAAGGCTATTAAAGAAACGTAGAAGGTTGATAAGGGCAGTAAAACTTCAAATTTATGAAATATATCAATGTTTATTACTTTCTTTTTTTTTGGCTAACTTCTGCATCTTAATTTATTTTATCAATTCATAACAACTTGATCATGCTGCCTTACATTTGTATCCGAAAAGAACTTTTACTGGTATGAGTAATGTCCAACTAGTAATTGCATATCCATAATCCTAATATATTAATAGCAAACATGACAATACTCATTATTACTATAATTAATCACATTAACAAAGCAACAATCCAAGAAATATACATAAAGTAAGACAAGAAAACTCAAAAATGAGTACCGATTTTTGACTCTGATGCCGAAGATAAGAAAACAGTTGCCTCAGGATCCTGGAATTTGAAACTAACCACTTCATATGATTTTCCTGTCACCACAAAACAATGCTAAAACAGTGAAGAAATAGCTAAACTGTATTGCACATAGGCAAATATGGCAACACTTAACCCAAATTACCAGAAGAACCTTCAAAACTGCCCAAATGTCCATCATGGTGAAGCTTCAATGACAGTTCTTGCCCGTCAAAATCAGAAGCCTGCATAAAGCCACAACAACAATCAATGATGAGGTCACTTAAAAAGAAAATTTGTTCAGTATAGTTGATTGAAGAAGCAAGATGAGTTTTGATGGAAAGAATGTCAAATACACGGAAATTCAGTTTTCGACCATTATAGGATGAAAATGCGAAAACATAGAAGAAAAATCTTAACATGTTTGTTTCCAGAAGAACAATATGATAAAACTGTACATAGAAGACCATGAAGGAAAAATTTTAGAAACTGGACATAAGTTTTTGATATTCGACTATATTTTACATTTTGTGGGTTCAAATATCACTTTGGTAAGAAATAAAGCAGTAGCCGATAGACACCTGTTAATATTTTTTATCCATCTCCTTGTTCTAGATAAACACAATCTTCCACCAGAGATGTTGATCATTTCATTTTGAAACAAGTTAAATTGAAAAAGAAAAAGTAAAAGTAAAATTTGATACAAGTAGATAATGAACATGATGTAGGTAAAATGATTTTTACATGATTAATGGGCCACTGAATGAGCCATAGCTCTGTTGAGTCCGTTAAATTGAGTTCAACAAGTGGATCTTTTTTGTCCTCCTCAAACTCAGGTGGTGGTTTGTAACGTGCTTCACTGGAAACATCCATAGTCTCCTTAAATTCAGCTACCAAGTGTATGCAACCCTATATTGCAATAAATCAAGCATTGCCAACTCAGTAAAAAAAAGGAAGGGGAACCAGACGTGTTGATTATTTTTTCATCATTTCATGTATATTAACAACAAAATCTTCTAAACAGTAAACAACTTCATTGCTCTAGGCGCAGAAAATATAACTTTTCAAGTCAAACTTTGAACACTCAGACAATCAATTAAATAAAAATATTCATTAAAAATTAAAAGTACAAGGATAATCTTGTTCCATAATATGCATACGCAGAAACACCATGTACATCTAACATTAAAATCGAGGGTAACTGTCAATTGATTGGGAAAAAAGAAAAATTCACGCACGCATTAAGATCAAATATATTAAAAGATTAAGTTCTATAGAATTACCTGATTAATTATTTGCTGAGAACATAAAGGGAAGTACCAGGAGAAGCGCGGCAGGCGTCTGGGTTTAGAAGAGAGTGCATAAAAGTGGTTCAGGGTTTTATTGAAGTTAAAAAGGAATAGCCCTAGTTCTCCAAAATAGCGCCTGACGCGTACATATCTATTTTTAGAGGGGTAAAATGGGTAATGAGCACTTAAGTTTAGTAAAAAATGTTTTTTTTGAAAGCATTTTAATTTTAAAAAAATATTACAAATCGTTCGTGTTACATTTACATCACAATTTACAAATTTATTTATCAACAGATAATATGACAAGTTTTGATTGAGTCAAAATCTCAATAACCAAATATAAAAAAATTTCACATCATTAACCCACATTACATAAGTAGAATTGTTTATGTGATGAAAAGATTTTGATAATTTTAATTCAATTTATCATCACTCATATCCCGTAAAAGAAATTGTAAATGGTGATGTACAATAAGCATCTTTCCTAAGAGAAGAGAAGAGAAGAAAAGATTTAAAAAAAAAAAAAAAAACCCTGTTATGAAAAGAGAGAAAAATAGAAGATAAAATAAAAGTTAATAGACTTATGTCTATTATAATGAGAACCAAAGATACATATTTATATAAAGTATAAGGGATACAATAGTAATAATTCTTAGGGTTACAGATGTATAATTGTCATTTACTAATAAACATACCATTTACAACACTCTCACTTGAATGATATATTATAAAATATCTACTTTGTTAAAACATTGTTTGATAAAAATTCAATAGGACAAAAAAATAAACGAAGGAAAAAGAGTACAATTATTTTGGAGTATTAAAAATAAATGTTGCCTCATTAAAATCTTGCTATAAAAATTCAGTAGGATAAAACTAAGTGAAAGAAAAAGAGTATGGATGCTCTCCTTAATGTTGATTACTGAAAGTCTTCGAGTCAACGATTTCAATCTTGTAAACCAATTTATTAAATATTGATGTTAGCAGTGCTTTTGTAAATAAATCAGTCACATTGTCACTTGAGTGGATTTGTTGATCATTGATGTCACCATTCTTCTGACACTCGTGTGTGAAAGAATTTTGGAGAAATATGTTTCATTTTGTCACCTTTGGTATATCCTCATTTGAGTTGTACAATACAAGCAGCATTGTCTTCATACAAAATTGATGTACTATCTTTTGTTAAAATTAATCCGTATGATGCTTAGATATAATGGGTTATGTTCCTTAACCATATACATTCTGTGTCTGATTCATGGATTGTAATAATTTCAGAATGATTTGAGGATATTGTAACTAAATTGCAAACAATTCATAGATGAGAGTACGACGAAATGAAGGTTGAAGAAGCCAAAGATTTAATTAAATGCAATTGGAAGATAAAGGAACAAGATTACAAAAGAAAACGATTGAAATGAAGCAAATCCAAAGTTTTGGGGACTAAAATGCAAATACTCAAAAGTTATGCCGAACCTCAGATGAAGATTCAAGAGTATTATGAGTCAATTGGGTGAGAAAAAAAGCCAAATGGATGATATATAGTTAAAGTGTTATCACAAATCAATTTCCTGCCAAAGAAGTTATGCTCCGAATTTTTAACATCAACTTGAGACCTATTTTTCGGATAGCAAACATTCGAATTAGAAAATATGTACCTTCGAAAGAATTGTATATCTTTGAATCAGCTTTTCAACACATTTTGAATCATCTCAATCGAACACGAAAGAGAAAGTATGACCAAAATACTGAAAGCGGCTTAGGGACAAACTAAAGCGAACTTGCGTGCGTTTGGGGCATTTCATGGTGCGTGCACGATACCCTTATTCTCCCAACCCGAGAGCCACTTGGCTCAATGGTGCGTGCGCAAGGTTATACCTGTACATGTACGCGGGCCAAATTCTCTGTGATGGGCCAATTTCCTTATTTCAATGAAATTTTACATGGAAACAATATTTTGACATCCTATATACACTTAAACACGTCCACAACATAGGAGACCTCCCTAAACCTAAAAATTCATAGATTCAACATATTTTGAAGGGAGGTTAAATCATCAACATTAAAGGAATTGTTCAAAATTCTTTATGATTATCCATTCAAAATCAAGATCTCATTTAAGAAAGTGGATTTCTCTACTTTCATCCATATTTTTTCGATTCGGGTGATTTTTTTCATTATTTTTGTATAATTTAATAATTAGAATGGTTGGCTAAATTTTTCATTGTATTGGATAAATGATGAACCCTATTATTTGTTTATGTTAATTCAAAACAATTAATTTAGTATTTAATGATTTTTCTTGATTGTTTTTACATTTTCATTGAGCTATTTGATTTTTTGATCACCTATTAGATGGCAAGGTGTTTGTTGTAGTGTAAGAATACTTAAAATAAGTCTAGAACGCGACAAAATCAACACATGAGTAATAGATATTAGAAATAATATCTATGGCATGCAGATCTTGTGTGATAAATCCTGTGAATGCATGTTTTTCATATAAATTCGGATTAGGAATAGGGTTGAGTTATGTTAAGCATATGTTTAATATATCTTGGAAACGAATATTGAATAAAAGTGGAAAATCAATTGTCTTGAATGCATGAATTTACTAGATTGCGAATTGAATTAAATGATAATAAGAGGATTCACAATTCCAATACAAACATTCACATAGTGGAAAATAGTTTATTTGATTTGTTAGTTTAGGATTAGTATAGAAAACAAACAAATCACAACTCTTTTGATTTTTTATTCCTTCGAATTTAATAAAAGCTATTGAACTAGATATTAGACCTTATTCCTCGTGGAAAGAATACTCTTAACTCACAAATCTTATTACTTGTACAATGATTTCGTATGTTTGCGGGTTTCATGCCAACAAGTTTTTGTGTCGTTGCTGGGGAATAACGAATTTGATTTTAGTTTAGTAGTTTATATTAGATTAGATTAGATTCGATTCGATTTTATTTTTTATTTTATTATTTTTATTATTATTATTATTTTTTTTTTTGTCGATTTTGGTTACCCACCCTTGATCTCTCTTGTTTGATATTCTTTCTAGGTTCCATTTAGTAGTGCATCTGGATTTTTACGCTGGCATGGTAAAAAGATTTTTGTAATAAATAATCTCAACATGAATTAGAAGGAAAAATATATCTATTATGAATTCTACTATAGTGTGCATTATATTGACTACTGCTTGAATACGTGCACTGATCCCTATCAGCTAAAACTCCTATGATTTAAGCAATATTTAAGACGTCGAAGACTAGTAGTTGACACATCCATTAAAGCCTACATGCCTGTGGACAAGTGTATTCCTTTCGACACGCTTGTGGATTTTGGTCCTTCCATATTGAACGATGAGGTATTTGTAAAATACTACACTAATCTTGCTAGGTTGGATAAAAACAAACTCTGTGTGGGAGATGACGTATTCTGGTATGAATTTAAAAAGTAGGGGTATAATTCACTCGAAAGGTTTAAAAGAAAAGAATTTCCATGGCCTGTAGATTTAGATTGTGAACTGACCATTCAATCTGAGGAGATATCAATTATGGAAGACGAGAACAAAGATGATGAAAGTTCAATTACAAATGAACAAAAAGAAGAGGAGTCAATTAATGAAGAAGATGTCAATCCACATTCTGTCGACTTCATTGGTTGCTCTACCATTGAATTTGCAATTAAACTCGAAGAGGAGAAAGGACTTTACACAATTGAATTTAAATTGGATGAGATAGGGAAGTCATATCACAATGGAGGGATGGTGTTAAAATTTGTAGAAACAACGAAGAGTAAAGCAAAGTTAAAAGAGGCAAATTGAGCAAGGCATTAAAAGCATTCTTTAGAATTACATGATGTCTAAACAATAAGGTCAAGCTAAGGACTTCAAATGAAGTGCTTATTGAGAGGCAACCCAATCTTTTTCCCTTTCATTTATTATGATTTTTAGTCATATGATAATTTAAATTAGTTATTAGTTTTAATTAGAGACTCATCATCCATGTGTCTTTTCCCCTTAGGCCCTTGAGATTTAGTTGGTTTATTAAATGTTTAAGTTAAGTAACACTTGTTCTAAGTATCTGATCTTAAATTATTTATCTAATCGTATCGTGTAGGAACATGACGTGTAGAACACTTGAACCAACAATGACCAAGAAACAACACAGAGCAATAGGAAAATCTAGCTATTGGATTTCACGCGCATATTAGGATTGTACTTTCTTCCTTTTCTCCCCACCCAATTAGATGTTTATTTAGAATTTAAGACATTGAGGACAATGTTTAGTTTAAATTTGGGGGTGAAAAACATGAATTTTCTTTTGTCTTTGTTTTGTGTGTGTGTTTTATTGTCTCGGATATTAAACAAAAATATTTTCTTCGTGTGTGCTTGTAAGAGTTAGCCAGCCTGACTAGCAATGATGATTGTATTGAATTATAAATCGATATATGAATGGTGAATGGTTACATACTTAGATTAATTCTTGCTTTTCCATGTGAAATTTGATATATATTGAGCACGTGAATTATGTTAAGCATTGTTTAGGAATGCGTTGATTTCATAATTGAATATGTTGAAATAGTGGACCATGGATGCTAAACCCAAAATCACTATATTTTACATCCTTAGACCAAATATAGTATAGTTCCGGGATTTCACTGTTGTGGAAAGATATGGAGATATATGGGGATTCCAATGAGAAATTAAAAATCTTGTGTGGATAGTCTAAGATCAATAGGATGAAATTGGGCGAAAGTCTCAAGTTAGAAGTTGGTTTACTTAGATATGTATTTAATGAGGGATATTGCACTAATCAAAGAATCAAAAAATATTTTATTTGAAAATTTCTCTTCGTAGCCTTTATGATTCGAGTCATTAAACCTGTAAGGGTGTTAAAACTTATAATCCTAAAGTCAACTGACTTAGGAGTCATTGGTCTAATACTCGTTAAAAGGGTCATTTAGAAAGCTTAAGGGAGATAATGCTGCAAATAAAAAAAATTGAAATAAAAATTGAGAAAAAAATAGAAAAAGCAGATGCATGAAATAGATACGGACTGAATGCCTAGGTTAAGTCACAAGCACCTATAATAGAAAATTTGACTTTTGATAAGATATTATTAGCCTAGTTGAGTTCTGGAGATTGGAGCAATCAAACTATGGAGAATCCTTGTTTACTGATATATCGACTTGAAATTAGTGAGATTTACTTAAACTAGAGAGGTGAAGATAATATAAAAATTCAACCGTACACACACTTGAAAAGAGCGAAAAGAATAAATTTCGGGTGTGTGAATTTTTTGAGTGGTGGAAGAACATATTTGACCATTGCGGGTCGGGAATTGAAACTACTTGTGAATTCATAATGCTATGCTTAATTCTTCAAACACACACGTCAATTTTACATTGAAAAAGTAGATTTTAATTTCTATATTATGATTTTGAAGAAATACATAGATTTTGTATTATGATTTCAATCCTGAGATAAAAAGTCGAGTTAGCTAGGTAAATCATTTTGCTTTACTTGATTGATTGGCCATCAATTAGGTAATAAATACTGTCTGTTTGTGTGTTTGTTAGGTTTTATTTTGTTTGATGACAAACAAATATTCAAGTTTGGGGGTTCGTAGGTGTAATTTCTACAATTATTCGAGGTCCTAAAAGATGACATTTTACTGTTTTTTGGATAAAATACTACCTAACTTGTGTTATATTACATTAAAACTCGATATTTGATGAAGAATTGGAGAAAAGAATGCAAAAATAACGAAAAATGGTGAAAGCAAGCAATCCATAGATGAGAGGGCGATGAATGAAGATCGAAGATGCTAAAGATTTTAATTGGATACAATTGGAAGATAAAAGAACATGATTACAAAAGAAAAGGGGTTGAAATGAAGCAAATCCAAAGTCTAAGGCTAAGGTGCAAATACTCAAAAGTTGTGTCGAACCTTGGATGAAGATTCGAGAGTCTTAGGGGTCAATTGGGTGAGAAAAGAAGTCACAGGGATGAAATACAGCGCTTGTTTGGCCCCCATTCAATTGAATTCTTACCCATTTTTAAACATCATTATTTCAACTCTTTGTACAACTCGTGTCAGAGAAGGTATTGCTTTCCTGACAATGCATGTGGACACATGGAGTAGATGTTTTTAGTCAAATATTTGAATGGTTTATTTTCCATTTCTGCCCTTCCACTTGTTCAGTTGCACGTGCATTTAATGTTCTTAAATAAGTGTTACCAACTACAACCAATACAATTTTGTAAAACACTTAGGGTCTCTTCTCTTCGAGTTTCAATTTTGTAGTTTTGAGTTTTGAATTCATTTTTAATATTGTGTTTTGTGTGCATGTTTCGAAATTGTTAAAAATACATATTCGAGAAACTATTTTCCAAAACATAAAATTGAAAAACGCTTTTACTTTGAAAATTTGAGAATTTTTTTTAATATTTTATTTAAGAACACCATGAAATGTCAATGCGTTCATGGTGACACACCACAAACACGGTCAAAATGTAGTAGTTCTTTGGATCCTTGTAATGCAATTACAACTCTCTATACATATTAGAGTTTGATTAACTCGATTAACTTTAATAAATTATAGAAAATTAGAGTTTGTCGAAACGTTCCAATTATTGCAAGACAACAATCCACATTATTGATGTGTAAAAAAAGTCATTGATATATATCCGAATATGTACAAAAAGTTAACATCACAACAACACGAGAATATAGTCCCATACAGAATTCATTCAGACAATTCACTCAATTATTCATTACACAACAACTTTGTTACTGACATTCAATCCTCTCCACACAATTTGCAAGGAATTGTCACATGCATGCACACTTTTAAGTAGAGAGCCATTCTCACAATCACTCTATCCTCACATTCACTCTCCCATCCACACATTTCACATCCATTCACTCTCCACACTTTGTAACTACAATCTCATTGATAACATTCATTCGGCAACACATTTTGTTGGAAAGCTTCTCACACATTTACTCCAAAAAAGTGCCCATTCGACTGAAAAAGGTAACCACATCAAAAATTCTATTCAACATTTGTATTACTTAGTAGTAAGTTGTCGAAGAAAAAAAATTTGTTTGTATTACGGAGACATAATTTTTTCGACATAAGTCAAGTGTCGCTGCATCTCCGTGACACGGAGACACTCTCCGTGTCCTGGAGTCTGTCTCCATGTGTGTCACGGAGAGTGTGTCTCCGTGACACACTGGACTGTGTCACTGACACACAGTATCACGCAATGCTGTGTGTCACGGAGATTCATCTCCGTGACACACTGCTTTGTAAAATGTTGTTCCCTTTTTTTATTTTTTTGTTTTATTGTTCTCAGGCTTTAAGATGTGGTTTTGTAAATAAAAATAGATTTGTCTAACAATATAATTTACGATGAATTGTGCACTTTTTCTACGTGCATTTTCTATATTGGTTTTTCATAAACAAAATAATTCGTTTTAAACTTTTATTTATTGTGTAATTACGCAGATGTCTTTAGAATACGTTCTCTCTTCATATCAGTGGTTTTCTGCTACCATCGTCCAGTATCCAAATCGCGAATACATTAACGATTTTGTAAAATTCATAGATACCAATCAACAATGTTCTTTATTATGTAGCATTTTTTGTGGATTTGTTTACGGAGCTATGTTCAGGGGGCAACATGAACAATTTAGTAGCAAGTTGGTACAAGAATTTATAATGTGAATTGTACATTGTGCCAAAAATAATGAACTTTGGGTACGGTTAGATGACCATGTTGCTAGGTTCGGCATGTAAGAATTTTGCCTAATTACTGGACTACCTTGTTATGAACCATCCATTGAAATTGACTATAGTAACGATCGTCTTAGAGATCAATACTTCAATGGGGGTAAAAAAATTAGCAATAGAATGCTTTTTGAAACTTTCCATATTTGCGAAGACGAGGAAGATAAATTTAAGTTGGGACTAGTTATGTTGGTGGAGTGTGAGTTGAAAGCAACTTCAAGACAAATTGATTATAGAACGTTGGGCATGGTTGAACATCTAAATGCGTTCCTTACGTATTCATGGGGCCGTACCGCATATTTTATTCTATTAAATTCGTTGAAAGAGTTGCAATTGGAACGAGTGGTAAGGATGCAACAGAACCGACAATCAGAATGTAAGTATACAATACAAGGCTATTCACTTGCATTTTAGGTATGTTGTTCATATTCTAAGTGTTCCCGTATTCCGTATAATTTCTTCGTAAAAAATATACATCGACATTTAGCTATAATTCTGTTGCAGTATTGGATATACGAAACATTTCCACAGATTAGGGAAAAGTTTGGACGCCGTAGGTACAGAACAGCACAGATTCCACGAATGTACAAGTGGAGGCGTACTACAATACTGAAGGAAACGATTGTTAAAGAATTTTTGGATACGAAAGAGGTATGACTTTTTAATTCCAACGTACATTGACATTCACATTAAATTTGGAAAACCTGACATTGAAAAATTTGCTGAGACGAACTTGTTTATGATGATTACAGATCGAAGTCCTTGCAGTGCTACAACCTACCAAAGAAGAATTAGAAACATCGTGGTACTCAACTTTGTCACTGCCAGCTGACAATGAACATAGTATGCTAGATGCCATTGTCAACGAAGAATTGGATAATGTAGCACAATCATTATCGGATCACCTTCGTGCGCAGCAAGCGATAAGTGGTGGTACACCGAGAACTTCAATTGGAGCTGGGCCTAGTTCTGCTTCTGGTACCTCGAGATATGTAACTGAAGACCGTTTGAAAGAAATGTTTGGTATGTACCGGCATCATACAATATCAGATATGTTCGATCTATGTGGCAACTTGAAGGCAGATTTTGTTGAAGAATCAAGAGTCCTGAACCACGCGATCATTGACAACCAAAAGCTGTTGTTTGAAGAACATACCAAATCGTTGCAAGATTACATGCAACATGGTTTACATTCATACATAGATAATTCTCTATCTGGTTTGTTTCAAAGTCATATGACCCATGAATCGCAAACACAAGAAGCCCATTATCAGGCAGTTCCGCAAAGACAAGAAGAATTATTTCAACAGCAACAAGAGCAAATGCGGTGTTATGTGGATTCCAGTTTATGTTCCGTGAGATTATACATTGATGAACATACTGAGAATATGCAGAACAGATTATCTAACTGGGAATCGAACATGGAAGCCATTATAGGTTCAATGCAGCAAGATGTCTCTCCCTATGCAAGTCCAAATCCTACTGATCATGAACAGGAGCCATCAACGTCTCAACAAATCGAACATGCTCAAAGGTTGAGAAGAGAAAGGGAAAGGAAGAGGAAGTGCACGCAGTCTTCAGCATCGACAAGTCGTCCCTTAGAAGACTACGACATGAAAAAGAATAGGACAATTAGGGTCTGTTTGATTGCGAAGATGGAATTTAGGTGGAAAGAAAATGAATTCCAGGGAATTGAATTACCTAGAAATTGTTTTCATGGAAATTGTAAATTATTGTGTTTGATTGTATAAATTTTTCACGTGGAAAATGTTGAAGTAAAAGTATTTTTTAATGTTCGTTTGACTTTGTTTTACGTGGAAATTGTCAATTTTAGGGATATCCTCTTTTACAATTATTCCTAAAATTTGTTCCCATTGCCAACAATTAAAAAAAAAAAAAAAAAAAAGGTGGAAAACCAAAAACCACCTATCCCCTAGGAAAAAAAAAGGTGGAAAATCACGCTTTAAGGTGTTGTACCTAGAAATTCATGGAAAATCAATTCCCTGGAAAATTTTGTCAATCAAACAGGCCAAAAGTGGAAGTTGGAATTCGAATTCCAAGTTCCATGGAAAATTTCGTGCAATCAAACGGAGCCTTAGAGATTTCGTAGCGACAGACGAACCAGGGTAACAAATTTAACTCATTCTTACTAGTTCAAATGCTAAACATTATTACGGCAACACCAGAAATTATGTGTTGATTTATTTGATACTAATGTCAATTGTGTCATACAGTACATACTTGGACGACGGCAATGGGAACGTCTATGGAAGGGACATGCTGAGAATGCTACTAGATCGAACGAAGATTTGAATACTGCGGTACGAAATTTTAGAAATCCAACTCAATTTGATTTCGTAGTTAATATGTCTGATATACGTTACATCTATTTATTTTATTAGTATATTGAGCTGGAGTTGAAGTTATTGAGGCGTCGTATAAATGAAGGTTGTACACTTCTCAATAAATAATATGCAATTTTGGACTTCTAATTCGAAGAGGAGTGCTCTCGTCACATGAGGTGGCAAATGGACTTTCGAATGGAAAACCAGAGAGGTGAAATGGATAGAATGCGCCTACAAGACTATGTCACTGGTAGATTGCCTTTACATAGTCATCCGTGGATGGGGTGCAAGTACTTATTAATTCCAAGCTCATATCCAGACAACGAATGTTATCTTTTCATGGTCAACATTCCTGATTGAAAATTTCAGATATAGGACTGTAGCAATAATGTTCACACACCAGATGCAATCAAGGCACACGCAAACGCAATATACACTATGGTTCAAGGATTGTTGCAGTGTCCATCCCTTTCCACCAGACGAGACCTAAATAAACATATCAAGGAACGAATGAAGCACAATGGGCGAGCATTTCAACTCTTGTTATATAATACCGTTGTTAAGTTCTCGTTTATGGCACATTAAACTAACATACGAGCATTTCTTGTACAGGCCAAATTACATAATGTTTATACTCAAATATATAGAATGCTTCGTTCTAGAGCATCCGATAGAAACAGTTTCAGCAGAGAGGATGTCACTTTACAGACGAAAGATTGCGGTGGATCTTTGTAAGAACGAGTACTTTCTTAATCCTACACAGTGAAAACGACGTTATGCAATTGTGTACCGGTTTTAGATAGATAAGCTTTGTTCAAAGTTCACTTCCATTATATATATATATATATATATATATATACTGTTCTCCAATTGGATTGCAATGTTTTCTTTATGTATATGTTTTCACCTTTGTTTTTAGTTAATTTATCAAAAGAAAGAGACTTGGGATATTGAGAGTTTGAAGATGTGTACATCACATAAGCTTAGTGCAACATCTGAAAAGATGCCTTGGGTGGTCCAAAATCCAAATGATTAAAGCCTCAGTTGCAGGCAACAACATTAATATATAATACGAAGTCCCTAGTCGGTCCTTATGTTTAATTTTTTTTTTCAAACTCATTTTCAACCACTTATTTTATGGAATCCATAACTTATATAGCACTTTTCAATCACAAATTTTATCATTTTTATCAAAATTTACTAAAAATTCAACTTTTAGCAAAATCAAACAAGGACTAATATTTATTTGATGCCCATCAAGCTTGCAAAGATTCGAAACAGTTAATATTTAGCCGGCCACTATTCAAGTTGATCAATGTTAATTTGCCAATAATTCCTTCTTTTTTCTTAACGAATCTCATCGCTCAAGCCATATGTATAACATCACTTGTTAAAATAAAAATAAAAAAGTAGTTAATCATATAAGTATAATACTTAGTCCCTAGTTAAAAATATTGCTAAAAATCTTGGTCAAACACAACAATTAATTTTAATCACATGTTTCATCGGATCCATAATTTTTATCAATTTCTCAAATACATATTTCATGAAAGTATAACTTTGAACAAAACTAAATGGGAGCTAGTGTCAACAAAGGAACCTAACAAAGAGGGTATTGTAAGTTTTTTTTAAAAACTTCATTTTCGAAATCGTGAAAGAGAACACGTTTCCATCATTTTTAAAAATCTAAAACAAAAACGAGCCGAAAACGTGAAAGAGAACACACCCTCTTTTTTGCAATCTACTTTGCTATACGGGGATAGTAAACAACTGTTTTGCAATGTTTAAACCGAAGTAGTATCTTACCGTCCACGACACACACCAATTTTAATTTCATCGAACAACTAAATAGGGATTGAACCATAAGTGAAATGCTCCGACACGAGGAAATAATGTGACGTGTCAAGCGACGACGACAAGATTAAATGAAGTACAAATACGTACGATTTACATAAATATCAGCTAAATGCACGCTAAACTACTAACATAGTGCATGTGCCATATAATCGTGTAGAGCGTGCCACGACACATTGTCTTCGGCTATTGCATCTCACTCGGCGGCGATTTCATCTTCTTCGTCTGGTAGCTCTATTTCAACTTCTTCATCCTCCACTTCTTCTGCTCTACGAAACCCCTCGTCCATACGCCTATTTCTACGAAGAAAATTGTGTATTCCCATCGTGGCCATAACCACAGCAGTTTGCGCACGCATACTTACCCAGCCATCCGATCAAGAATCTTACACCTTTGTTTCCAAACACCAAACGCCCGTTCGATCACGTTTCGACATGAAGAGTGGTGAAAATTATATCGTTCACGTGCATTTCGAAAACAACACCGTCGCCCATCTCCCACATCGCGAAATTGTTGAAAATGATATTGAATGTCAGAACCCTTATAAGGAGCCATATACCCCGGCCTGTGTGCGAACCCTAAGTCCACAAGGTAATATTTTCCATTCGCAGGAACTGAGAAATTGACATTCGGACTATGCACAGCTCGGGACAAGATTTGACTATCGTGTGTGTTCTCTGTGTGGCCCGGTAATACGAACGTGAAACAAAGATTGAAATCACATGCAGCCAACACGTTTTGTGTTGGAATGCCTTTTCTACCAATAAAATTGTCTCGTTGATGTCTCGGCAATACAGCTCTCACATGCGTACCGTCGATTGCAATTATACAATCCTGAAATAGTGGATAGCGCTCTGAATCCGGATGATGGTGACCTGCGCTTTTATTGTTCCTCGGATCTGGTTTTACCATGTTCACGCCGAACGCAAGGCATGCTCGAAGGACTTTTTTAAAATAATGACATATGGTCTATAACGAATGCCCGAATAGAGTTTGCACCTGTCAATATCCTTTCCCATGTGCCAGTATACACAAGAACATGCTGACCTGCTCATACACATCGATGTTTGCACAGCTCGACAATCCGTATTCATCGTGCAGAATATGCTTGAAGTGCATAAACATCGGAGGATACATCTTGAACTCCTAAAAACACGTTTGCGAATAAACGTGCATGTTTTGCAACATGAAAATGTGACCGCATCGCGTTGTCGGAAACAAATACCTACGAGCGGTATTTGGTGCCAAGTAATTGCGCACAATGTGCTCGGCAATTCTTCAATACTCCAACCATGTGATTATGTCCTCCTCCAACTGTCGCAACACATCTTCATCAGGACTCATATCCCAATCAGACATATACTCGATGTCACCATCTGTTGCTTCTAATGCGTACGTACGTGCTGAGTGGGCTACCATGAAAAATAATTTTATAATTGGTGATATAAATGTATGAAATTTGTGACTTCGAATGGGGGCAGCCCAAAAAAAAATTCGTAAGAAATGCTAACTATTGTTTGGATTTCTTATACTAGCGTTGGCATCCTATCAACATCTCTATGTTTGATCTATGTTTGAGCAATTCAATGGGACTCCTAACTAATTTATAGAAAAATTTACTACTCATGAACTATTGGACAATGTTCTCCCCATCATTTCAACTTCACACCAACTTTATCATGCTTTTGCAGGGAATATATTCCCTGCAAAATTCCCTGTAAAAGCGCACAATTCCCAAGCATGCATGAGTTGTTATGCAATTCAGATTCGTAGTAGATAAAGGAAGATAACAATAACAGTTCAATTGAAATCTAAAATGACAATCTGTCTGCAACAAAAAGTACATGAAAAATAACAATGTCCACCACACGAGAACGGAAAATAGTAATAAGCAGAAGAAATACAGACCACAGTGCATAAATACGTCCACTATCGATCACCCCTTACGTGGGAAGGACTGATTGTCACGCTCGAAGCAATACTCAATAAATTTAAATCGCAGGAAAGGTGTCTTGGTAGCACGGTACGAATTTCAATTATCCTTGACACGTAGGAACCAAAAAGCAAACATATGGAGCGACGACTTCTCCTCCACATGTCCTGACGATAGTAGTTTGCTAACACAGTCGTCGATAGACATGTCGTCCTTCTAATGCGATCTTGCAATGGAGGCAAGATCCGTTCCAACACTTACCATCTGCTCATGAGATGCTGAAACCTCTCTCGCACCGTATTTTTCCTCTTTCTTTGTCGTTCTCGTGTCTATTTTTCCTTTTATCTTCGCTGCGATTCTTGGATATGTTCATGGACGAGTTTGTTCTATAGGCGGCCGAACTGTCACTGGAATCTGTACCTTCTGCGTTGATGGGCAACTTGTCACCCCCATCGTCCTTATCACTATCTGTGCCCAAATCAAATCCCCACTGTGACAACTTTGATGGGGACAATGCGTATTTGGTAGAATCCCCGCGTCATCGAACAATTTCCCATACATGTCATAGATCTCACTGCAGTTCATGTTCTTGTACTTGGTGTATTTTCGGTTCTCTTAAAGGCACATGTAACACGAAAAAAGGGACGTTAGGTGACAGTAAAAGAGAAATGTACGTAGTTGGTAACAATCCACATTAACAACAGTACTAGAAGAACTATGTGTTGCAAGAATTACGTTAACCAAATGACGGTATCACAAAGTTTGCTTTATGACGAAATTAATAGTACGTAGTCGGTAACATTCCACATAAACGACAGTACTAGAAAAACGTATGTGTTGCAACAATAACGTAAATCAAATGACGGTATGACAAAGTTTACGTTATGACGAAATTGACAAACCAGGTCCAAGACATTTCATATCACAAAGAAAATGAAGTTAAAGGTATCATATAACTCATTTTTCATCACAATACAGAGAGGTGAAGCTAACATCTTCAAGACCGAAGCTCATGTTCATCGAGTTGATCATAAACGTTCTAATTCTTACATAACACGTAAGTTCATTTATATGTCTATTGTACACCAAATTCAAATCCAGATTTCAATCAAGGCTCTCGTTTGTAACGCTAGAAGAACATTAAGTGAAAATCACATTCGTACAAATATGCAAGTGAATTCACAGAAACTCAAAATAAGTATTTCATAGCAAACATTTATGCCCAAAACTCCAAATACGCATACTGTAGCCAACATAAATGCCAAACTTCGAAATTGTCATTATACAACTCGGCGTTATACATTGAACTTGTATTTCATTGCTCTACTACATTACTCTAACACATTCACTTCTTCTGCTTCTAAAAGTCACTAAGTTGAGGAACAATGAGGGAGAGTGTTATCGTGTACCTTTATTTTTGCTTCCCACCAATACTCGGGGCCATTGATTGTACCGATTTTCGATTGGTATTGAATGCTAGTGGATTTTAGCAGCTCGAAGAGAAGCTTGTGGTCCATTCACAGTTTACCCCAATAATTCTTAAGCTGAGATATGGTCCAGTCTTTCCTAGCTGTGCTATCGAACAACTCATGGATACGTAGCCAGCCCGTAGATGAAAAGCATTTGCCGCGTCGATGCCCTTCGGCAATGACAATTTCATAGACGTCAATGAAGATTCTATACTCCTTTGGGTCCCATCTTGCAGTCTTACGGACCACAGGCTGAGGCTCCTGCGGTTTCTGTGCTAGATAGTCAAACTGGTCTGGAGAGCCCACACTGTAGTGCTGTAAACAAAAAAAATTGCAACAACGTCTCAGATAGGAACATATGCGGCTCTTTGTATCTGAAACCGAAGTGGTGGCAGCTTACTGCCATTTTTTTTACCATGATAATGCACACCAAACAACAAATTCTCTAACCTTAAAACCGAAAACATGAAAAAATACTGAACAATTCGATCAATAATATGGCTAGAATTAATTACGCAACCCTAACACAATTTCTGGATAAACAAGCAAACTACTGTTGGAAACGGGCATTACAAAAATTAAAAATTCAAAAATAACTACAAAGGCCGGAAGCAAATTCACAGTTAATTTGAACAAAATGTTGGAAGAGGTCACACTTCGACACACGGGCAGAGGAAATCAGACCGAACGAATATGTAAACGAAGGAAATAAGGGATGAAATTGCTCACCATGTGATTGGAATAATAGAACCCATGAGATCCGTCGTTCGCCATTTCCAAGGTGTTCACCTTGTTGCTGCGGTGGTCGGAGGAAAAACTGACGCTCGGACCAATATTGAGGTCAACGCTAAGCTTGGTGGAGAGGAGGTGGAGGGAGGCGACGTTAGAAACGGATTGTAGAAATATGATCGGAAACTACGAATCCAAATGGTCAACTGTGAAAAGCAATCTACCGGAGGGAGAGCCAAATGGGAAAGTCGCAAGTGACGATGAGAGAGATGTACAACCGGGTTAATAATTTGGAGGGCAGTGAAGTAAATGTCTTGGACCAGCTGAGGGCAGTTTTGTCCAACAATTGCAACGGCAGTCTGAATACTTTTAACATGTCTGACAAGGTTTTAAATGGGTGGCAGGTTTTCTCTACAAATACACTGTAGAAGAATGAGATAAGGGAGAAAAAAGGGAAAAAATGAGCATCAAATAGGTGCATAATTAAAGTATTATCACAAATCAATTTCTAGCCGAAGAAGTTATGCTCCAAATTTTTAGCCTCAACTTGATACCTATTTTTCAGTTAATAAACATTCGAATTGGAAAACATGTACTGGAAGAATTTTATTTCTTTGAGTTAGCTTTTCAATGCACTTTGAATCACCTTAATCGCATATTGGAAAAGAAAGTTATGACCAAAATATCGAAAACTGCTTCGGGACGAATTGATGCGAACATGTGCGCGTGCAGGCGCAATTCATGGCGTGCGTGCGATACCCTATTTCTCCCAACCCAAGATCCACTTGGCTCAATGGTTATACCTATGCGTGCGTACGGGCCAAATTTTCTATAACAGGCCAATTTTTTATTCTGATGAAATTTTACATGGAAACATTATCTTAACATCCTATATATACCTAAACACGTCCAAAACGCAGGAGACCTCCCTAGACCTAAAATTGATAGATTCAACATATTTTTCAGGCAAAAAATGAGGCTAAATCATCAATATCAAAGGAATTGTGCAAGACTCTTATAGATTATCCATCCAAAATCAAGATCTCATTCAAAAAAGTGGATTTTTCTACTTTCTTCCATATTTCTTCGATCTGGGTGATTTTTTTACTATTTCTTATGTAAATTAATACTTAGGATGGTTGGCTAAGTTTTTCATTGTATTGGATTAATAATGAACCTATTGTTTTTCTTATTTTAATTCAAGACAATTAATTTAGTATATAATGATTTTTCTAGATTGGTTTTGCATTTCCATTGAAATATTTGATTTCTTGATCACCAATTAGATGTTAAGTTGCTTGTAGTGTAGGAATACTCACAATATGTCTTGAACGCGGCAAAATCAACACACAAGTAATAGGTATTAGGAATAATATCTATAGTATGTGCAATCACATGTGATAAATCCTGCGAATCAATGCATATTTTTATATTCAGACTAGGAATCTGATCGGGTCGTATTAAGCATAGGTTTAATATATATTGGAAAATAATATTGAATAAAAGTATACTATCGTTTGTCTTTAATGTATGAATTTACTAGATTACAAATTAATAATTGAATTAAATGATAATAGGAGATTCACGATTATAATACAGACATTTACATAGAAGAAAAATAGTTTATTTGATTTGTTAGTTTAGAATTAGTATATAAAACATAAAAAGCACAACTCTTTTGATTTTATATTCCTTCGAATTTAATAAAAGTTACTGAACTAGATATTAGATTTTATTCCTTGTGGAAACTATATTCTTAACTCACAAATCTCATTACTTGTACAACGAACCCGTATGCTTGTGAGTTTCACGCGAACAATTGGTACTTCAGAACTAAGAACATTTTCTCAATTTTCAAGTGAACGAAATGGATCTGGTTTCATGTCAAGTTATCAAAGAACCATAGGCGATGTCAATGAATGTGCATTATCCATATAAAAGAGTTTTATGACTTCTCTTGTATATGTAGATTGATGAATAAATAATCTTTTTGGGAAATGTTCAATCTGCAATGCGAGACAGAATTTGGATATTCCCAAATCTTTTATCTCAAATTCAATTTTCAAATAATTTACAGTTTTGTTAAGCCCTTTAGAAGTTTCAATTAAATTCAAATCATCAACATAAACTACTACAATTGTAAATCTAATATTTGTTTTTTAATGAAAACACATGGGTAGACATCGTCATTTTCTGTTTCTCTAAGGAATTCAATTCTGCCAATATGGCTTCTTTCAATTTTAGCCAATCATTTCTATTTTGACAGTCTTTAGCAAACTGTGGTTTAGGATCCTCATTTTGCGTAATATCAAGAGCCAAGTTAAAGATGAAAATATTGTTTATAACAACATCATTTCGTTTCTATAATTTATAAGATAACATAAAATTTATTAAAATCTCATTATTTGCGGACAGTTGTAATTCTTTACAAACTATATTCTTAATATTTGATTGATTAGTTTTTTCTAATGTTACTTCTTTTGAGATTTTTGGTTGATTTTTCTCTACTACATTTTTTTAAGGTACAGAGTATTTTGAACCAACTTGTCGACTACGTTCTGGTGTGTTTAACATTCATTTGCTATGGTAGATTATCTTTCAGGGACATCAATTTTTGCTGAAATATTTTCTGTTGGTATATATGACTTTGTTACTTTTCTTGTGTCAATAAAGATATCAGGTAACTGATTTACAACATTTTGCAAATGAACAGTTTTTCAACCTTTTGCTCATATTGATTATTGTGGGGGATCAAAATGAGATATAATTATTTCATACCAATAAATTTTACCTTATTTTTCAGGATGTGATTTTTCCTTTCCCAAAGTTGAAAAAATTATTTCATCAAAACATGTAATAAATAAATCACATGTTAAAGGTTCAAGATACCTAATAATAGGTGGTGAATCAAAATTCGCATAAATCCCAATTTGTCTGTTGGGGACTCGTTATAG
>NC_036246.1:42958026-42977421 GCF_002742605.1 Olea europaea var. sylvestris
TGGGGGGGGGGGGGGGGCAAAATAGGGACTTAAACAGTATAACTAAAAGCCTAGAGGTGAGAAATAATAGGTTCATGACCAGATATCAGTTGTAAAGGTGAATATTGATAATAGGCAATTGATCTGATATAAACCAATGATGCAGAATGTAATATGACATGACCCCAAGTAGAAATAGATAATTTTGTTTTCATAAGTAGTGTGGTCTAACAATATGTTGTAAATATTTAATAAATGACTCCATTAAATCATTTTATGTTTTACTTGTGCAACTGAATGTTCAATAACAATTCTAATTGATGTACAATAATCAAATACTTGTAATCTAAATTCACCAACAATGTCAAAATGAATTTTCTAGATTGAGCAAACAAAAAATTGAGCTCGTAATTTTATTATTTTAATAAGTAATCTAGCAAAAGCTACATTTTCAGTAAAAAAAAAAAAAAAAAAAAGGCAGATATGTGACCATCTAATAGAATAATCAATTAATACCATAAAATAACGAATGATCCATATGGTGGGTATATTGACCCACATATATCTCAATGAATTCTTTTTAAGAAAGTTGTATATTTAATATTGACGTTTGTAGTCGAAAGTCTAATGACTTGTTTGTCTTGCGAACAAGCTACGCATGGAAAATCATTCGATAAAAGAATCTTCTGATTTTTTAAAAACATATCCATGTGAGTTGTTTATTATTCAACGCATCATTGTAGCTCCTAAGTGTCCAAATTGATCATGCCAAAGTATAAAATTTTTTGGGTCAACAAACCTCAAGTTTGTAACAATATTTGATACAACAATTTTTATTTTATAATATGTGCTAGAAGGAAGTACATGAAAATTTTCTATTATTTGCTTCTATCCAACATAAAAGAAGTTATATAAAGATATTCAATATTATTTTCTTGTATCATCTCAATGTGATAATCATTGCAGCGAGCATTTTTAAAACTAAACAATTTTTTTTTTTTGAATTTGCTAGAATAAAATGTATCGTCAATATATAATTTTGTAATATTTAGTAAAATAATACAAGTTATGGTTACTTAAGCTTTATTAGAAATTTCTGTAATTTGTCTTAAAGTTTTAAAACTTTGTTTACAAGGGTGCAACATGATCTTTTGGGTATCTCTTTTGCAATACTTTGGTAGAGATAGAAACTCCTTAGCCCCTTGTTCGGTAAATGGTAACCACTCTTTCAGAACTCTTTTTTTCTCGTACTCATCTTCAATCATACATTCTCACAATAAAATACTTTTCATGCAAATCCAAATTTTTCCTTATATTTTAACCACATGTTCTCTAAAAAAACTACTATTCAAAAATCCATTCTTTCTAAAAAATAGCTGTCAAACATGACCTTAGTTCTTTTATTCAATTCGAAAACGCTTACCTTTAAACGCTATATGCAGTTATCCTTTTCTTTCGTGAAAAACAACATTTTACTCATATTCTTTGTTGTTGTAACTTTGGCAGCATGTGGGTTTCTAATTCCTATAGCTGCTCGTGTAAGCTTAAGCTACATGGCATTATCAGTGTTTTCATTGTAGCATGTAATGTAGCCCTTGTTTGAACCTTATTCTTTTAGAAAAATATATTTTAAACAGTGTTTTAACATCATTTTGACAACACATTTTTCAATAAAATAATATTACACACAAATAGAAAAAATTTCATTTTTTTAACCACACATTTCATATTAATACATTATTTGTAAATGCATTTTTATGACAAAAATGGGGCTCAAACAAGGCCGTAATAATGGATTCTCATCGTTATATTCATCCCAAATTGTCCGCTTTTTCCCCAAGATGTCGCTTACCCTTATCATTTGGCGGCATGATGGTAGGAGCTCCGCTCATTTTGATTTCAAATAAACCCCCCCGTTTTGGGCCTCATTAAATTTCATTTTATTTTTCTCTTTCCTATTTTTAACCATACAATTTTTCATAAAATAATATTACACGTAAATCAAAATTTTTTCTTTCTTTTTCAACCACTTATTTTTTTAAAATAATACTATTCCACTCATTTTTATTTCCAAAAATGGGGGCCAAACTGGTGCTGAATTGGGCATTCTCATTTGAATTATGCTACAAGTACTCTCATTTTTACATCATTTTTGACAGCCCTCTATAATCACATGACTGGACCTCTGAGTGGGCTGTCAAACTAGTACACTGAGCATAATTCTTCTCATTTTTCCAAATGTGGATCCCCTTTGTTTGAATTTAGGCAAAATTTTATGACAACAATTGTTCCCCTTTGACTTCTGCTAGAGAGATGCAAAGTAAAATGTACGTTGGGTAGGGACGGAGCCAGGAACTTAAGTTACGGGGGGTCAAAAATTTAGAAATTTAATGTACAAAATACCTACTTAGTGCTTACATAGTTTGTCGCCGACAGCGTGAACGAGTAATTAAATGAATTGTTATGCTTGTTTCGATACTTTAAAAACAAACTAATCAAATGCTTGTAAACAAATTTGAACAGAAAATTCATAAAAAAACTAAAATTTTACAACAATCAAAAATCATAAATATAATGTATAAAACCATAAACATAACATAATTAAAAAACCATCAAACACATTACATAGTAAAAAATTAGAACATCACAATATTTTATAAAATTATAATTTTTCCTTAAAAGTTTAAGAAACTCAATGAATGAAAAAAGAAGTTATTTTGATATAAATATTAAAAAAGGACGCAGTTACTAATCAATAATCGAAGAAAAGAGTTGCTAGCTGAAAATGTGGTTTGGAGTAAGTAGTTGCTGGCCGAACTGAAACTCTTCTTCATAGGTACTTCCTTGTTTGTGGTCGACGGCTCTCCGATGAGATGGTAGCTAGGAAAAATAATAGACAGATTAGGCATTAGGGTTATTCAAAGATTTGAGAATTTTTGTTTTTCAAATTTTGCAACTGAATTACGGGAATGGTGGAAGGAATGAAGAGGATATTTGTTGTGTAATTGGTTAATGGGCTGTTGGACACTAAAACAAATCTTTGGGCCAAGTATGAAATAAGAAACCGATTTTACAAATTATGGTGGGTTGGTTAATGGTTGGTGGGCTAATGAACTAAAATTAAAATATTTCAACATTTTTTTGGGACTTTTACTGGACATGGGCTTGGACATTACTAGGCTACAGTCTAGCAGTGCTCTCTCTTCAATCCGTCTCTAACGCCGAGTTTCATTTTTACCCTTGCCTTACCTGTTCAAAACACGTTTTCAACTACAAAAAGAGGGTAAACTGGTCCATTTCATCTCAACGGCACTTATGATATTTAGCAGTTGTCGGGAAGCAATTTTGAGTAGATTTTAATAGCATGTTTGGTGCGGATTAAAATCTGATTTTAATTTAAGTCAAAATCAAACAATTAATATTATTCATATCTTTCATGTGTCCCACAACTTTTAATCATACATTTCAAAAATTTCTATCACAATCTACTAAAAAAATCTAATTTTAGTTCCACCAAACACCGTCTAATTCTTTTTTCAAACGTTGGACACAAAGGTGGGTTCCAACTTCAATGTGTGCAATTATTTTTGACTCAAAAATGATCCAAAGAAAAAAATGCCCCTATCCATAGAATAAGGAATTAAGCATGAAACGGTACATTGGTCATTTTCATAGAATTTAGTCAAGAATTGTTGCTCCTTCACTGACACATCGTTGATTAATGGCCACAAATTCGATTAAAATCTTGTATCAAATTCTTACCCAAACAAGAGCTTATCTCATTTTGACAAATTTGTTGAAACTTTTCAATTTTTAAATATGTTTTTTCTTGTAGCAAAATGTGATGGGTTCCAAAAATCTCATTAAAATGAGTTCCAAACAATAGCTCAACAATGACATCCTAATGAGTGAACATGTGCTGTCCATTGTTTAATGTTCAAATTGTTGTCCACCTAATCAAATATCAACACTTCATTTGATTTAACATATCATCTATTTTAATTTTTTGACCTTAATAGTTGTTTAACACGATTAAATGCTCTCTCTCTCTCTCTCTCTCTCTCTCACACACACACACACGCACGCACACACAATCTCAATTTTCCCCTCATTAACTTTTCCATATATAACTAAAACTAAAAAGAAATGCATCACCAAATACTGTAATTGAAATTTATTAGAACCAACCAAATTTTTTTATTTTTAAGTGAAGTAAAAAAAGAGAGACTGAAATTGATATTGAAAGATCAGCCATGCGTTCACTAAAACTGTATTAGGTAGCTTTTAACAAAGTTTAGATAGAAATTGTGCAAGCATGTTGAACAAAAATAAATTAGTAAGAATTTCGAAATTCTACTAAAATAGTGAGATTAAAATAGAACAAACATGAAATTTGGGATACATAAACATAGATTTTCCTTTTTGGTTATGAAGCAAAAAAGAAGACAGAAATTGAACTTCAAGCATTTCTTTTAGAGTGTTTGGTGGTTCTATTAACTTTCAATTAGAGGGAGTGATAAATGATTAAAAGGGTACCTTATGCAAATTGAGGAAAAGGGAAATTGAAATTCTGCAATTTGATTCTTGTTCCTTCCTCCAGCAACGTGCAAATTTCTTGAATTGGAATACAAGAATGTGAAGGGTTTTATTGTGAAGAGAGTGGTGGGTTAGTGGTGAAATTAGTGATAGTAAAATTAGTGCATTTGGCCAAGGCTAGATTCGCATTTTAATGCATTTTCTGGATTTCTATTCATCTACAACTCAAATTCTAATGTTTATATATATTGTCCATGACTTGTATTTATATCATGATATTCACACAACGTTTTAAGAACTTAGATCGTAAGTTGAGAGTACGGGGATCTTGATTTATAAATATATTCATTATTAGTTATAGTCAAATTCTCTTCCTCTGCGCATAATTTTTTGTTGTCTTAGGTTTTCAAATAAAATCTTGGTGCTCTTGTTTGCTTTATTTATTTCATCTTGCCATTATCTTGTGGTCAATTCACAACAAATTGGTCTCAGAGCAAGATTGATATTATGCATGACAATGATGAAATACAATATTCTGTCATTAGATCGCAACATGAGATGTATTCCATGGCAGGTGGAAACGTAAGTGGTTCTCGTGCAAATGAATTAGGAGGAAACTTTGCTAGGCTTTGATAATATGCCTTTAATCTGGACGCAGAGGATCAGAAAGCTCAATCACAAATTCATCTATATTTATCTAATCAAAATTTTCAGAATGTTTTAAAGGAAAAAAGTGTCACTGTGTTGTGGTTGAAATTGGAGCAGCTTTATATTACAAATAGCTCAATCAGTAAGTTTCATTTGAACCAACGCTTGTATTCTCATTGGATGTTCGAAGGTATGCTATTAGATGATAACTTAACTATGCTTAAAGAAATCGAGGCTGATTTGGAGATATTGAAAGTTAAGTATGATGAGGAGAACTTGACATTGATGTTGTTGTATTCGCTGTCATTATCATATGTGACTTTTAGAGATACTATACCCTAAAATTATAATATTCTCATTGTGGATGAGGTCTATGATGCTTTATTTCTCCAATTGTTGGGATTTTCAGTTTCTCCTTGAAGTGTAGCAGGTAAAAAACTCAAGTCGTGAGACATTGCATCAACCTTTTGCTTCAATTTGAGTTGGGATGCCCATAGAGCCTATACATTACCATCTCCATTGCTAGTGTGGACATCGCTAGCTCCGTCTTTAGCCATGGCTCTCGAATTGGTCTAGAACTCTGCTACCAAAAAATGGGTGGGCATTCTTATTTGAGAAATGCTATTTGGCCAGGGTCATTTGCACATACCCGGCCAGATTCCCTCTTGTAGGCCAAATAGCAATGCTATACTTATTTTTCCAAACGTGGGTCCCCTTTGTTTGAATTTAGGAAAAATTTATGACAACTGTTCCCGTTTGACTTTTGCTAGAGAGATGCAAAGTAAAATATAGGCTGAATTTCATTTTTACCCTTGCCTTACCTGTTCAAAACACGTTCTCAATGACAAAAAGATGGTAAACTGGTCCATTACATCTCACGGCACTTATGATATTTAGAGGTTGTCGGGAAGCAAATTTTTTGTAGATTTTAATGTTTGGCACGGATTAAAATTTGATTTTAATTTAAATTAAAGTCAAACAATTAATATTAATTATATTTTTCATGAGTCTCACAACTTTTTAACTACACATTTCAAATTTTCTATCACAATTTACTAAAAAATCTAATTTTAATTCCAACAAACACCCTCTAATTCTGTTTTCACACGTTGCAGACAAAGGTGGGTTCCATGTGTGCAATAATGATCCAAAGACAGAAATGCCCCTATCTATAGGGTAATAAATTAAGTATAGCACGGTACATTGGTCATTTTCACAGAATTTAGTCAATAATTGCTGCTTCTTCACTCTTCAAATTCGATTAAATCTTGTGTCAAAGTCTCGCCCAAACAAGAGCTTATCTCATTTTGACAAATTTGCTGAAAATTTTTAATTTTTAAATATGTTTTTTCTTGTAGAAAAATGTGCTGGGTTCCAAAAATCTCATTAAAATGAGTTCCAAACACTAACTCAACTATGACATCCTAATGAGTGAACATATGCTGTCCATTGTTTAATGTTCAAATTGTTGTCTGCCTAATCAAATATTGACACTTCATTTAATTTAACATGTCATCTATTTTAATTTTTTGACCTTAATAGTTGTTTAACACGGTTAAATGCTCTCTCTCCCTCTCAATTTTACCCTCATTAACTTTACCGTATATAACTAAAACTCAAATGAAATGCATAACCAAATACCGTAATTAAAATTTATTAGAACCAACTAGAATTTTTTTTTAGAAGCAAAAAAAGACAGAAATTGATATTGAAAGATCAGCCATGCGTTCACTAAAACTGTATTAGGTAGCTTCTAACAAAGATTAGACGGAAATTGTATAGGCATGTTGAACATAAATAAATTAGTAAGAATTTCGAAATTCTACTAAAATAGTGAGATTAAAATAGAACAAAAAATAGATTTTCTTTTTTGGTTATGAAGCAAAAAAGAAGATTGAAATTGAACTTCACGCATTTCTTTGAGTGTTTGGTGGTTCTATTAACTCTCAATTAGAGGTAGTGATAAATGATTAAAAGGGTACCTTATGCAAATTGAGGAAAAGGGAAATTGAAATTCTGCAATTTGATTCTTGTTCCTTCCTCCAACAACGTGCAAATTTCTTGAATTGGAATAAAAGAATGTGAAGGGTTTTATTGTGAAGAGAGTGGTCGGTTAATGGTGAAATTAATGATGGTAAAATTGAGACTGGTGTAAGAGAGAAAATATTTAAATGTGTTAAAAACAGGATTAAGGATAAAAAATTAAAATAGACGACATTTTCATTTAAAATATAAGAAAAATTCGAGAAGCAAAATCAATACACATATTCTATTGTTTTTCTTCTTTTAATAAAACGACAAGTGAGATGTAAAATTGAAAGAAAATCGCGTAACATTGTATCTTGTACCCTCTCAAATCAATGCTAACAATTGGCTAAACAAGCCCCCAGGGCATATCTCCCAGTAGCAAAGGGGAGGGCGGATAGGGCTCAGCGCGGCAGTGTGCAGAGTTCGATTCCCCGCAAGGTAGAATTGGCTTTGTTGCAAGCGGGAGTTACCATATGGGTTAATAGTCTTAGCCTATCCATGTGCTCTCCACCCTGGCTCCTGGAAGGCACATCCTGCGATTTACCTCCTCCACAATGGCCCAGAACAGGATCGGTGAGGGCCCCTAAGGTTGGGTTCAACCTTTTAACAATTGGCTAAACAAGATGATAGAAAAAGTAAAGCCAAGAAAGGTATGTCGATAAGCAGTACGATAAAGGTTTTATATCCACCATTGGATTGAACAAATTATTCAAGACCAACATCATCATAACCAGACAAATCCCAAGATTATCACATTGATATCATAACTCCATATATTAATTAGGTCACTAAGTAGATAATATATTGAAATACAGAAAGGAAGATGGCACTCTGGATAGTTTCTCTTTTCTGTTTCCTTGTGTTCGTCGTATTCATTTGCAAAGGATTCTATAACGCTGCTTCAAGTTCCAGGAAAAAGCTACTCCCCTCTCCGTTGAGGTTTCCAATCATCGGAAACCTTCACCAGTTGGGCTTACACCCCCATCGCTCCCTCCAATTGCTATCTAAACGCTATGGTACACTTTTCTTACTTCACCTGGGTAGTGCCCCACTGTTGGTCGTCTCCTCTGCCGATGCGGCGCGCATGATCATGAAAGATCATGATTTGATTTTCTCAAACAGGTCGTGTTGGACCACCTCGCCTAAGCTATTAAAGAACGACAAATATATTGATTTATGAATTTTTCTGGATAAAAACCTATGTTATAAAGAAATAAAATCATGTTGTCACGTGTAGGCGTCAGCGTTTCTTGTCTCTTTCGTTGAAATTGCTTGCTGATTGAAAGATTTATATGTCTTGTTCAACAGGCCAAAATCAAGCAGGGCGGAAAAATTTACGTATGGCTTTAAGGACATAGTATTTGCTCCATATGGTGAATACTGGAGGCAACTGAGAAGCATATGTGTGTTGCAGCTTTTGAGTAACAAGCGGGTTCAATCTTTTCGTCGCGTAAGAGAAGAAGAAACAACCCTAATGGTCGAGAAAATCAGACAATCATGTTCTTCATCTTCCTCGATCAACTTGACTGACATATTAGCGTCACTTACATATCATATAGTGTGCAGGGTGGCATTGGGAAGGAAATTTCGTATTGGGGAAGAAGGAAAAAAATTCATGTGGTTGTTAAGGGAGGGTGCGGACATGGCAGGTGCTTTCTATGTAGGCGATTACATTCCGTGGCTTGCCTGGATTAGTAAAATCAATGGCTTTGATGCCAAATTGGATAAATTAGCTAAAGTGTCTGATGAATTTTTGGAGGGCATAGTTGAAGAACACAGGAAGCCAATGAAAGGAGGGGTAAATTATGATGAAGACGAAGGATCGGATTTTGTGTACTTATTGCTTGAAATTCAGGCAGAAAATCAGGCTGGTTTTCGACTGGAAACTGATGCAATCAAAGCTCTTATCCTGGTAAGGATCTGACTCTAGAAACAGATTTCCTTCTTGTGATAAACTTGTTATTCGATTTGAATTATAGCCAAGGAATCTCTATTTCTTTATGACAGGATGTATTTTCTGCTGGAACAGATACAACATCTACTGTTATGGAATGGACAGTGGCAGAGCTTTTAAGGCACCCGAAAATCTTGGAGAAATTGCAAAATGAGGTTAGAGAAGTAGCGGGAAGGAAGTTGGATATAACAGAAGATGATTTGGAGAAAATGCCTTACTTAAGGGCTGTGATTAAAGAAAGTCTACGACTTCATACTCCTTCTCCATTGCTGGTTCCTCGAGAATCAACCCAATCCGTTAAACTGATGGGCTATGACATTGCAGCAGGCACACAAGTGCTTGTCAATGCTTGGGCAATGGGAAGAGACCCGTCATTGTGGGAAAACCCTGAAGAATTTCGTCCAGAAAGGTTCTTCGAAACAGACATAGACTTCAAAGGGCTTAACTTCGAGTTCATACCATTTGGTGCTGGTCGGAGAGGTTGTCCTGGTGTTACATTTGCCATGGCCGTTAATGAACTTGCATTGGCAAAATTAGTGCATAAATTCAACATAGCTTTGCCTAATGGAGGAAAAGAGAGTGATATGGACATGACCGAAGGCACTGGACTCAATGTTCATAAAAAGTTTCCTGTGCTTGTAGCTGCCACTCCCCAATCTTGTTAATGCCTAATATGTTACTTTTTGATTGTGTGCCCGTATAGTATAATTATATTGAATATGTGAATAAAAGTGTCATGATCAATTGTGATAATATAAGCTAAGTGCTTGAGGTGAGAAGCATGATATGATACAATTTCTATATTGATCATTGTTCACAATCAATGTATAAAGGTAGACATCTTATACTAAAAAATAATAATCTTGACTATTTTACTATTGTGAGTTTTCCTTATTGTAAAAATAGTTTAATGGTTACACTAATACGCTACAGTATGTTGAATATTCCACGTGTTGAATTTGATTTTATAGTAAGAAATTACACTTGATTTTTGAATATTTTATCTAAATCCCTAAACAGGGTTTGTATATATTTTCTTGAGTTTAATAGTTGTTTGATTCATTAGTGGGTGGGATCAATTTAATTGATCAAATATCTTGATGAATTGGGAACTTAAGAACGAATGAAGTAAAGAACACAAATTCGTGTCAAGAACCTTTGTCCTAAAAAATGGGTTGAGTGACTTCTTAAGTATTTTCTGTTGATTGATTAATGGTTAACAGTGACTAAACTATGGCATTTGTGATTGATTCACAAGACCGTTAAAGAGAATGGGACTTAAGTCACGGAGGATGATTAGAGGGGCAAAACGGTTTTTTTGTACCCATACCAAATTACTGGATCTCAAATAGAGATTAAATACATATACAGTGGATTAGAGAAAAATATTCAAAATATTCATATTTATATAATTGTATATATTTCAAGAGTGCAGTCTTTTACTTTCAGTTTGAGCTGAACACAATTCAACTTGAGCGATTTGTGCCATATTTTCAATTCCATACATTTCAAGCGGTTTGGAAGTTTTTCAAATCAAACCATTTTATTTGTCAAGCTAAACTAAACCAAGCCAAGTATTATTTGCAGTTTGCTTCGATTTTAATCCATAGATTAATTAAAATAAGTTAACATATAAGTTTAAATAAGAAATAATAATGTTAAATGTTAAATAACATTCATATTTGTCTAAAATTCGAAATACAAAAAAAAAAAGACAAAAAAATAGTACTAAAAGGAAGACAATGGCTTAGGTATGAATTCACCGCTGATCATTCAAAATTACATATCCCGTGATGAGAATTTCTTCCTCACCATTGTTCAATGCGCCAGATCCACATCAGATCGACGCATACCAGTTTGCCTATGACTATATATTCATCCACAATCCCATTGGTAATTCTAATTAGTAAGATGCGCCTCGAAGTATTAGGAGACCAAATCCAAGGTACTTGGATGTGTTGACAACAGAACATGGAGGACCAGTTCAAAAGGGATGTTGACGTCGAAGTTGGAGCAATTCAAAGGGAAGATAATTGCCCACCAAGTGCTTGTCTTTGGGTGCAAGATTAGGAAGTATCGTTGAGTTTGTTTAGGAGTTGGTTAAGTTTATCTCTTTAAATAACAGATAGATTTTGCTAGATATGTCAAGTTCAACAAACTCAAATTTTGTGATATTTACAATTTGATAACTACCGATAAAGCCAAAAAAAAAAATACAATTAGTTTCAGAAAGTAAAATTAAATATCATATAATAGTTAATCAAGTAGTCAATATCATGATATAAGTTACACGTTTTACCTTTATGGATAAACATTAATTTAAAATAATATATTTTTCGAAACATGTTGACATGACCAGTCCCTAATCACCTTATGCGCTCGAGACATGACGCGTGCCGATGGTAAATGCTGACTAGATACTAGATCAACCATCAAGGCTGACTGTAAGTTACTACAAAATATGCTCCAAATCAAATGTTTAAGAAAATAATAATGCAATGGGCCCAAGTTAATATATATACACACTTAGCTCAATTAACATAAATAATCTAAAACAGTCATGTGGAGATGACTTCTAAATCAACGGGCTCTTCAAAGCTCCCCAAACTCGATTGCTTCTTGGCAAGAAAAACGTGAAAAATATATATGAGTTGATAACTCAGTGAGTGGAGAAGTTCGAAAATAATTATACTTTTTCATTTAAACATTTTTCTTATATATAGACATTAAGTTCATATCGTTTAGTAATTCACACGATAGCCTCATAAAATTTATAGCCAAAAGAATGAGACATTCTCATAACTCTGTAAATATCATCTCAAATCCACGATATAGTCATCAGCTGATATCTATACTATCATCTCATCTCATCACATCACATGTGATCCACAAAAAAGTACTCTCTGACTAAAATTTGAAATTCGCCCCTCGGGCCAAGCACTTTGGCCACGGTCCTTTGGCCCCTTCCATGTACGAAAGCGGGTCTCTAAGACCTCTAATAATCAATTCTAGAATACGGCCATGGGCCCTCAGTGAACTATATGTACATGGTCATGACCCCTTCATCCCTGATCGACCCCTCAATGTAGTAGAAAACACGGCCAATGCCCCTCTGTGAACTAGAAGAAGTATATAATCACAGGTATCTTTCTAATCGATCTCAATATCACATATGTCTCACATTCTAACTCACAAATAATCTATATCCAAACTTTAAATTCCACACATATCATAGTGAAAGAATCTTTCCATACTAATTATGTAATTAAACAAATAATTCGCATAATCACACATAATGTAATAGTATAAGTACCTTATTACTATTTGAAAATATATAAGTTTTTTTCACTCACAAATTTATGGATAAACATCTGGTTAAATTGAAAAGACTTTCCAAGCTCTCACGTCACTACCTGAAATAATGATATAATTACTCAAATTAAAACATGAAAATTAAATTAATGTAAATCTACCATGCAATTCTTCAACTCCTATATTTATTCTTGCATCTCTATTTTCGTAACTTATTTTCTCTTTGATTATTGGCAATCAATCAACTTACATAATCAACTCCTAAATCAACTCCATTAAAGTACTTAATTCTTTCTTAAAATACTATCTTATACACATACTGTAATGTCCCCGAAATTTTGGTGGAATGGTATTTAATTTTGTATGCTATATTTTAATGTTTTGAAAATTTAGGGACTAAGGTATATATATAAAGTAAATTTTAATTTTATTTGGGTTAAAATATAGATATTGAAGGAGCAATAATAAGTATATGAATATTGGGCTCGTTGGATAGATCGTAATTAATCACGCACATTAGACTCAAGAAAAAATTTATTCGGATAAGTTAGACTCAAAATATTGAAGTTTATAGATCTTGCCACTCATTATAATTGTTTTGAATATATAAAAGATGTAACACGTGTGAATTGGGTGGGCTAGAATAAGGTAAATTCTTCCCTTATTGGTATGTATAATAAAATATATATTATATCAACTTTTTTGGAAATAGTAAATAATAATTATGACCTTGTACCCAATCATGTCAGCCATCCTTGATTGAAAATAGGTAATTGCTTTAATTGAGTGAAATGAAACGTGTATAACAAAAAAGGAAAATCAGTAATTTGGGCCACTGACATGGAAAAACGCGTGGTTTTGTTAGGATATAAATATTGTAGATGGTATATACATAGAGAATCCCGATTTAGCTTAATAAGTATCTCACATCAAGGAAAAAAAAAGGAAGAGGGAGGTCTGAGAACGTGAAGCTACTACGAGGTGCAAGTGTTTTGTTCTGTTTAAATTATTTTTTTATGTTGATAAATTGTTATACTTATGAAAGTTATAAAGTGATATGATGATTATGATATGATATGAAATGGTTATCCGGTACCAAAGATATGATATATTATGAGCTCTTACCGATTTCCAATGATATGATGACGGTATGATTCTTTTTTAGCATGATCTAAATATTTTATTCGGGATCGCATCACTATTTTTGTGTCCTACTGAGTAGGGGAGTAAGCGGTCCGATTTTACCGATTTTTAACAAATTTTCAAACCAAACTGTTTAAACCGGTTTGGAAAAAACTCAAACCCAAACCAAATCATTTTAAATGGTTTGAAAAAAACTTAAACCTAAACCTAACGATTTGGTCCGATTTTAAACCGTCGGTTTCGCCGTATATTTTTTTGCTTGTCTACTTTTACGCCTTTAATTCAATATATATTTATATCTTACTAGTTACTAGCAATAAATCTAAAACAAACTAGATATATCTATTATAAATTTAAGTACTAATTAAATCAAAGTGAAATAACAATAAACTTAAACATAGTTTTTTGTTCGCCATTTTTAAGTTAATGGCATTATGATACCGTTACAATAAAAGTATACTAAATTAAATATAATGCCAAAAACATTAATGATATCCGAATCATGATCATATCTGCAAGAAAAAAGGCTATTGATTAGACAGAGAAAATAACTAACCACGATATTAAAGAAATTCTTTATAATATCTAAACATAACAATTACACAAGCTTACGATTGTATGTTGTTACGAACTCAGTTTCTCGCATATACTCAAACATCAATTGTTGTCACACATGATTCATCATCTGCATAGTCAAACAAATGCATTCATTACATCATCATAGTATTAGATACTAGATAGATAAGAGAATCTTCAAAAATATGGTAATAGAAAATATGAATCACCTGCCACAACTTTTATTGAGTCATCCAATGTCTCCACTTCATCTAAATATTGGCGCAGCACTAGAGGCTCCTTCTTAGTTTGCAACCAATTCTTTCCACATATATAAGCCTCAACCATGTGTGCACCAAATGAACTCCTAAAGGAATCAAGTATTCGACTTCCAGTTGATAATGCAGACTCAGAAGCAACTGTAGAAATTTAAATCGCTAATACGTCTTTGACAATTTGGGAGACAATCTTATACTTAAGAGCATTTATTTTCCACCACATCAAAATGTTGAATGGCTTCTCAGTCAAATCATCACATCGGTCAGACAAGTAATCTACCAAATCATGTTTCTCCAACCTAGCATCTCGATTAAGTCTCGCTTTAAAGATTGAAGGGATGAGTCTTGAAATACCCAAAGCAGGTTGTTGTTGACTTTGACTATCAGTTTGAGACATCTCATTTGACGGTGGAGGCATCATTTCCTTGTAGCAGTTATATAACCTATGAATTGAATTTTCTACTTTTGCTAACATCTTCTTAGCAATTTCTTCATTATACATGATTTCAAAGCCAACTTTAAGTAATTCCAACTTGCATCTCGGGTCAAGAACTGTTGCTATGAATAACAAATCATTAAACTTTTCATAATTGCCCCAATACTTATCATGTTTTCTTCGCATGCTAATAGCCATTTTTCCCATCAAACTATTAGGATCTTTAGCTAATTCATTCAACTCCCCATGAATTTCACAAAGGTCTTGAAAAAAAGTGTTAAACGTTATATATAAAGAGCCACTAACTTTCAATGTCATATCATAAAATGTTTTAAGAAGCTTCACAAAAATTTGTGCTTGATCCTAATCGAATGGAGTGGGTGAACCACTTCTTTCATCGCCTCTTCTCTCTTCATCAAAGCACTTTGTGTAATTTGCATCACTTTCTAAAGCACCAAATGCTTTTCTAAATTTCATTGCAGTGTCTAAGATTAAGTATGTAGAATTCCATCTAGTAGTCACATCCAAACACAACAAAACTCGAGACTCGATGTTAACCTCCTTGCAGCTCTCCCTGAACATTTTCAATCGTGCTGGGAAAGACCTAGTAAACCTCACAACATTGCTAATTGACGAAATAGAACTACTAATTTCTTTTAGACCATTACAAACAATGAGATTGAGAATATGAGCACAACACCTTATATGAAGCATTTCTCCATCAAGAATAAGACCATGTTTAGTATCCTGAAAACTCTCTTTCAATTTCGATATTGTAATATCATTAGATGAGGCGTTATCGACAGTCACACAAAATTTTTTTTTTTAATTCCCCAATCATGAAGACAAGAAATTAACTCCTTAACCACCATATTACCCTTATGATTGGGGACTTGAATGAAGCTTATAATACGTTTTTGAAGGATCCAATCATCATCAACCTAATGAGTAGTTAAACACATGTAACTAATATTTTGGATCAATCTCCAACAATCAGTAGTTAAACAAGCCCTATGTCTACTCAATTCTTTCTTCAGTTTCTTCTTTTCATCAAGGAACAATTGATATATATCTTTTCCCACTGTAACTCTTGAAGGAAATTCAAATGTTGGAAAAAATTACTTTGTATATAATCGAAAATCTTCATCTTGCACATGTCTAAATGGTAACTCTGCCAATAAGAAGTACTTAAGAATCATTTCTCTAGTCCCTTTTTGAGTGAACTTAACAACTTGTCCAGAACTTGTAATGCCTTCTAAAACATTATTTTTAGATTTAGTGTAATTACTCATAGTCTTTTGCTTTTTCTCTGGAACCTTATATGGATATTTCTTACATAAGTACTCAATATGGTTTCGCAATGTACTAGTCCCCGCATTTTTGTTGTCATACTTGTAAAGTTGCCCACAGTAAATACACTCTGCCTTTTCATCATGCAGTTTAAAATGATCCCAAACATCAGATCTTTTACCTCCCTTTTTTCCCTTAGTGGAATATGCATATTGATCAACTTCTACACTATCAACAGCTATATTGGGCTCAAGATAATTTTCTTCTTTAGAAAGGTCAACATGATCCGTATATGTGATTCTAACAATAGTAGATTAAAATATAGATAGCATTAATATGCAAATATAGTACTTGATTACAAAAAATAAAAAATAAAAGTAAATATTGCAGTCATCCAATATTTTCGAGTATACCAAAGTGTGTTTGTTTCCTGTGCAGCCTAATTTCCCCGTTGACAGTTAGAAAAAACGAATACAAACTCCTACAAAAGAAATGTACAATAATGAGTATTAGAAGATATAAACATAATTATAGAATAAACGAGAAGAGTGATATAAAGCAAGAATTCTTTTAAAAGTTTGCTGCAACACTCCGTGATTTTGCTATGAAACTAATTATTCCTCAGTGTCAATCGATCTGTTTACGGTACTTCAGTCTCCTCAGCAAATCGACTATTATGCTCATTGCAAAGTGCACTAGTTTAGAGGCACTAATCATGAATTCTAGGACATGGAATTTTGCCATTAGAGCTCCAAAAGATAGAAAAACAGCATATCATTGTCATGGGCCCCCTATGAAATGAAAGTGAAGAACATGATGATTTTATAGATTAAGCCTTTCAAAGGAAGATTAAGCCCCCCAAAATGATTATTATCAATTCTATTTCAACAATGCTTACGATAACATCCAAATGAAGTGGGGAATAACAATTTTTTGTAAGGTTTCAAATTTATGAAACAACTTCTACATGCGAGAGAACTACTTGAAAATGTAGAATGATGAAAAGTAATCAATGAAGGTCTAGGCAAAATTGCTTTCTTGGACACGTTCTTATTGAATAGTCAATTCAATTGAAAATTCAACCGCACCAAATTGCCATGTGAAATAAGCATGATTATAATCAATCAAGAATTCGTTACTAATTTAATTTATATGAAAATTATCTTTAGTCGGTCGGGGGTTAGTTACTTTGCTGGTTACTCCCTCCAAGTCCTGGAGAATATACTTAGCACTTTCCAATTTTTGAATCAGTCAACACCGCACTTTCCAATTTAAATAAACATAAGGGATGATCATCAAATAGAAACATACCAATAATAAAATCTCATATGTGTGCTGGGTGTCGACGAGTAGATGAGAGACGGCGACACTTGAAGCTTCAGAGATTGCGTCGACGAGAGAGAGTCAGGGAGACTTGGAATTACTTTTTAAGGTTTTTTTTTATTGTGACTTGTGAGTCTTGTTTGGGTTTTTTTCTTTTTTTCTTTTTTTTAAGCGGTCAGGTCAAGTCGGGTTTATGACTTTATGCGTTATTTACGGGCTTACAGCCCATTTAAAGTCCTAAAATTTTAAAAAAAATTATTTTTTAATTTTTAAATTTTTATATATTTTTTTGCTGATCCGGTTTGATTTTGAACCAAAATTAAATTCTCAAACCTAAATCAAACGGTTTTGACCGGTTTGGTTTGGTTCAAAATCATTCCGTTTACCGGGTCCGCGTGACACCAAACCGACGGTTTCTAAAATGCGATTTCGATTCAATTTTCCGATTTTACGATTTTTGCTTACAGCCCTACTGCTGAGTATTTCCATATACTCATCTTTTTCACTACTCGTCACAGGTTAGATCGAGTCATTGGTTGGTGGGCGATGCGGTGTTGTCATGATGCCAGAAATCATGGAATTCAAAAAAATAACTTCGAAGTAACATGACTATGAACTTTTATTTATTTATTTTGCGCAATTTTATCTTCATTTGAAATTTTAAGATTTGGAACATGTTTCAGTTAATTATGTTTTCCATGTATTTTCTCTATTTTATAGATGAAACTAGAAAGGATTTTCATGTTGGATGTTTAAATTAATTTATTTAATTATGGAATAAAAGTTCTTGTTAACAATTTTAAATCTTTAAAATTTTGAGTCGTTACACATACAACCCCTATACATGATTTAATCCAATACTTGAACTCCAAAATTTATCATTTAGTTTCATCCAAACTTATAAAATCAAAGAAAACAAAGGTTTGACAAAAACAGCACTAAAATCCCAAAGTATTGAAATCTGGCATCAAAACCATTGACAGAAATTGCACTTTCCTGGGCAGAATTTCAAAAATAGCACCCTTGCATTAATTTTTGCCCGAAAATTAATTTAAAATATCAAAATTCAACCTCAACGCCATATTTCATTGTAATACATCATAAATCATGTGTTTTATATCATATACAAACAATCAATATGAATATTTAGGCTCTAACTTACAAACCCATTTCATATATATTTTTATTTCCCCCCTTCAACACAAATCTTCCAATTATACATTTCTTTGATATATTCTTGTTTAATACCTACTATTAACCTTTAATTCTTCCAAAATCTCGAATTTGAGAAATTTCCATCAATCCTAAAATCAAATACCATCCTTCAATAAATAAAACTTATGCTTATCCTGAAAAATTGAGAGGAAATTGAAGACCAAGCTCTATTCCCCTTTTTTTTTCCTTTCACAATTCTTCTCTTTTTTCCCATCTCTCTGCTCAGCCCGTTTCCAGCTCTCTCTCTCTCTCTCTCTCTCTCTCTCTCTCTCTCTCTGTATACAAATTTCAAATGAAGAAATAGCCTCTACAATGACACTTGTCCTCCATTAACTCCCATATTTGCTATTCAAGTTCTTCCTTTTATGTTTTGTATAAAATCTACTCATTAAACTTTCCATACTTGTCAAATAAATCCCCCGATTTAAATGATGTCCATTATAAATCCTCAAGTATCTAAAATATAAAATAAGACCCAATAAAACAATTTATTCCATTTAAGTTCATAATTGACTTTGACTTTGACTAGTCTAACTTTTGGCTTTGAATAAATAATATTGACTTTTAACTAGTATAAAATGAAATGTAACACATGTGTTACTTTTATATTTTACCATTATTTTTTCAAGAGTAATATATCAATATTCTTTTGAAATATTGAAAAATATAATTCATACTCGTTTGGAGCAAGTAATATT
>NC_036246.1:42978315-42996774 GCF_002742605.1 Olea europaea var. sylvestris
CTAATGCTCCAATAGCAAATTCAAAACACCTGATCTGATGATTTCTAATAATATGTCAGGGAACCAGATTTCATGCCTAAACATTGAATATGAATTATTAATTAGAGAAGTGTACAACTTCTTTCACTGAAAAGTTTCCAGACATGATTAATAACACATAAGAAACACTGTGTAGATTGTCCTGATATTTCCCAAAGATGTATGTAGAATGAATTTTACACCCACTTTCATTTTTTGAACTTGCAAATTCTTTGACTTATTAATTGAGTTATTTTTTGGTTGTTTGTTCAGCAAAACATGACTTGACATGATGATCTGTTGTATGATGTGTTTCTTCTTAATTCATTTGCTTCTAGATTATTTTTTGGGTTGTGTACTTGTATACTCATTTATATTATTCCTGGAATTTGTGTTTATTCTTCAAAAGAGATTACAAATTCAAATAATAAATTGTTGTCTTTGTATTCTTTGAAGGGGATTGTTGTTTTTATTTTTAGATATGATTATAATTGGAAATCCAATTGATTCTTTATTCATTTCTTCTGAATTTATCAGTTTGTTCTTGATGATTTCCTGTGATGATAAATCTTTCATGGTTTATTTCACTTATCTATCGTTCTTGATTATGTTTGTAAATATATAAATTTTTCAAACTTGATTCTTCATATCTTTTGATTCAATGAGTAATCTATAGAACTAGCTCGTGTTTCGATGGTAGTTATTAAAGCTTCAATTTGATTGAGCTTACTTCTATTCACATAATTGTAGTGAGTTCATGAAGCTATGTATTTGTGTAGTTGATCTTATAGTACTTTTATTCAAATTTATCACAGTAAGTTCACAAAACAATATAACTGTCTATTTCTTCTCCAAGATTCACACGAAAAAGATAACTTGAGTGTGGGAAAGGAGCTTCAGGATGAGTTAGATGTGCTTATTGAATGTAGGGATGTCTACAAATTATTTGGAGAAAAGCATGTCGTAAGAGATGTGAACTTCAAGGTGAAATTTATTTGCTTTTGGCTGTTCAATTGTTTGTAAGAGGCATGAGCTTCAAAGTGATATTTCTTTACTTTTGACCGTTCAATTGTTTGAATGTTTCAACCGTGTTTATCATGGCTTCAAGTCAAAAACACAAGCTAATGGTTGTTGTCTAGCTCTTACAGGTGACATAGAAATAGAGGTTCTAATCCGTGGCTGTAAATTTGTAATGAAGAATATTTTTTGCTTCATGAACTATATAACACCTATTATCTTTTATTATATACAAATAAACGAGCAAATATAAGCATGGTTTTACAGATTTGTTGGTTTATTTGTATATAATAAAAGATTTACTCTTCTTCTTACCATGACCTTTATCTCACTAGGCGCTTGTCTCTACTAATGAACAAGCTTAGGCTTCAAGAAAGTCCTTTCTAAGAGTGACAAATAAAACTGTTGAAATTGTTGTAAGTCCGTTCTTTATGAGTTTCCATTTTCATACTCTCTTCATCTGTAATATCTTTATTTTTCTAATTCTGACATTAATTTTTATCATTTTATTTAGGCAAAAATTCTTTCAAAGAGTGACAAATAAAACTGTTGAAATGGTTGGAAGTCTCTTCTTTATGACTTTCCATTTCCATACTTTCTTTGCTCGTCATATCTTTTTCTTTTTTTTTNTCAAAGGCTCCAACCATAGTACACTATTAGTTTTTGTCATTCTATTTCTTTGGTACAATTGTAAACAGTGTTTTTATTCATCTCTTAGACAGCTCTACACCCATATGTGCAACTCAAACTTCAATTACGTTATCCACTGTAGAAGCTATGTTCAATTTTTTGTGAGATAGTGAGGCATTGGCCTCGATTGGCCTGGTACAAATTTTAGTTGTCTTTTAGGGTGTGATAATGGATGCGTAATGTAAAAATATCACAATTGCAGTGCCAATGGAGTGTCCTCTACTCCACCTCTTCTTCATCCTCTACCTCTTGATTACAGGTTACAGAGGTGAGTTAGATCCTTATTTTTTTTAATTTAATTGATTTCTTTAATTTGGTTTATTTGTAGATATATGATCTTATGTCTCCTTTGTCACACTTACCATGTTTCTTTTGTAATATCTGATGTCTGGTAATTTGAAAATTATGATTACAACCAGTGTTTACTGAAAATTTTGTTTTACAATTCAAAGGGAAAGTAATGTATCAAATTGCCTGGTTGTAGGTTTATCTATTGCTATGTTATGCATCACTATCATCCGCAGAAAGAACTTTCATTTTATATATATTAATAAAGGATTCCCTCACCTTAATAATTTTCAGAGGATTGACCACACAAAAAAAGTTGTCAATGCAAAGAAATTTGACACAGAAATTCGTGTGTTTCGTAATCTCATTTGTCTAAAAGGTATTTGAGATCTAGATTGGTTTCATAGCGCAGTTATGTACAAATACACATACTTCTACGGACACTAGAGAATTGAGATATGGTTTTTTAAAATTATTTTTTACTTCTAGAGATGTGATCACATCATTGTTGGTATTGAATTTCTAGGCACTTATTGTTTTGGTACTTGATTTGTGTCCCAATTCGGAGCTTGTAACTGATGCGATTATAAGTAATTTGCAATTCAAGGTGAGATCATTGAAATTTTATAATAGTTTTGTTACCTCTTACCGCAGTGCACCCGTTGATTTTTTCCCCATTGTTGGCAATACTCCTATTTTAACTTGTGCTGTAAAGGGAAAATTAGTTTTATTTAGGACATAGCCACAACTATTCCTGACCTTCCTTTTTATTCTTTTGTGTTCTTTTTAGAAGAAATATAAAGAAGATGTTATATTTGAATCTTCACTTAAACACTCAGATTACTGTAAGCGACTTAATGAAGGTTACCTGAATGCTAAAGTTTGGGCCAAGTACCCTGATGAATCATTATGCATTAATGGATTGAGTCTTACTTGTGTTGTTGTCATGTATGGTTAATTCTTGTTCTCATTTATCCTTAATTGATTATAGAGAAATGATATTATTTGTGCAGGTCTCACAAGGAGTGGAAGACACTATTCTATTTTAATGGAATCTTTGACAGTATTGCTTTTCTTTAACATTGCTACACATGGTTGGATGGTAACATTGGAATAATAGGTCCACCTCGTGAACTGGGGATTGAAGCAATTGGATCTTATGTTGTTGCAAAATATTTCATTTGAGCAAGTTTGATCTTCGAAACAGCTTGGTCTGAAAATGCACCAAATATTGGTCTAATTGCATTTTGCAATGCTTCTGTAGGTCTCATAGTAGCTTAAAATAATTTTGTGATCAATTTCTTGCTTTTAGTGCTTGAGACGCAGTGATGGATTTTTTTTTATCATGTCTCTCCTTATACTCCAACTCTATTCTTGAAAGTCTAATAGAGAAGATTCCAATTAATTAGTAATGATATAATATATTTTAGGATATGAAGATGCTGTCTTACAGACTCAATGAAGCCTTGCCTATTTAAACTTTGGCTAGAACTTAATATTTAACACAACACTCTGTATAGCTATGGTCTTATGTTCCTAGGGGATTAAAAATGGCAACATAACTGTTAGTGACTTGGTAAAACTTCAGTCTACTTATCCCTTCGGCTTAAATACTATCAAATCCATAAAAATTGAACACTTCTACCATCAGATGATTAATGATATTGATGCCTCAACTTTTTCCTGTAAGTCATGGTAAATGGGCTACGTTTTTGGGTTGTACCTTCCACTCAACTTCCTTGGAAGTGTTTAACAATACAAAGGTTGGTCGACATGAAGTCTTTGTTCCAGTTACTATAGGTATAATCTGACTTTCAGGATTTCGTTACATTCCAATTTATAAGCTCTGAGCTCAATCATCTTAAGATTAGTGTGCTTTATATATTATCCTAAATTAGTGGTCTTCAGCAGTGAGTAGATCAATATGGTGAAATGTTCCATCAAATTGCAACTTCTCTTTTATTGTGAAAAGAGAGAATGGAGGGTGAGGATAAATCCAAAATTTAGAAAACATAAAATCCAACAATTGTATGTGCTGTTAGTATCTGCAGTTTAGAAATCTTCGATTTGTCAAAGGAATGTGCATTGATAAGAGAGGTTTATTTGTAAAAATGTGATTTTGTAGTATAAAGAAATTAATCGTCAGTAGCATTTATAAAAAAAAAAATCTTCAGTAGTCGATGTATATCACTTGTTTCATCCTTATGGATTATAGATATTTGAGTTTATCCCAAAAAATGAAAATAAAGTGATCATATTTAAATAGCTATACATTAGAAGACCCCGTAAATAAACTGTTGGGAATCTACTTATCATGCGCAGCGGAAATAAAAACAGATTTCGATTCCCACCAAGGATATTTCTGTGTTTAGATAGAAACTATGATAGAGAATATACCTTTTACGAGATCTGCAAACTCATTTGCTATTATTTCATTCCAACGATCTTGATTCGCCACCCACAGATGTCCAATTGTCCAGCCTCTAACGGTGATCCACACAGAGAATGAGATTGTGGAATTATGGTTTTCTTTTTATGCTAGCAAGAATGAATTCTCTACAGATTTTGAAAATCCTAGTCATATTTATATAGACCCAAACAGGCTTGGCCTGACTCGATCCAATATTTAATTAACCCATTTAATTAAATTCGGTCCGTGAATTAATTAATCTAATTAATTAATTCGGGCCTATAAATAAACAACTCAATTAATTAATTTATCTAACGCTTGTTAAATTAATTAATTGACAAATCACAATCTTTCAATTTCCTATTGTCTGCGACTCATCAGGTTCCCAATCACGATATCTAACGACATCAAATATTATTTTAATCTAATCAAAATTAATAAATTAAGACAACATTTTAATTTATCACCAATTCACACTCGTTGTCCCAAATTGAATCTAACAATGTGTCAAGGTACATGTGATGGGAAATGTCATATGGTATGACAAAATCATACTCGTTCGGTTATTGTAAAACTATAATCCATTCCTCAATATGATCCAATCAATTACGAGATGTAGAGGTGTGTCAATCTTGATTATCGATCATATCTTTCATATCACTATTAAGTCAATATAAGTCGAAAACTCCTTTTCGACTTTTGAGTACACCTTGGCCAATGATTTCGATATTGACTTAATTTAATGAAATGCATATTATAATATCTTACTATCTAAGAGTGATGAATCCTCTATTGGCCATTTACAACCTTCATATGATTCTTGACATACCCGAACGATATCGTATTATCGGCCCTTGATAGAGTAACATTCAACACCGTCAAAACATTACTGTCCTCATACAAGGTACTCTGACGACCTCAAATTAAAGGATCAATCCCACTATCGAACGTTAGAGATTAACCACTGACACTCAGATAGTTATCCATGTGAAATCTCTCGACAAGTCTCCAATGTTTTGTTCTATAACAAAATATTCACGTATTCATTCAAGTGTCACCACACTTTAACTTGTGAGATCAACTATTTACTTCACAAGTAAGAAATGCCACACGTGATGGTCTATCCGTAATAACAATATCCGTATCTCGTCATTACTTACGACAATAGCTGATTTAAGATTTAATCATATGTAATTTGTATCTCACAATCACAACTCTTTGTGATTAAAAAATTACTCAGCTTTGAATCTAAGGACTCCATTATTTAATTCGATTAAACATTAATTAATTAAATATTAGATCTGCCGTAAATCGTATTAACTATATATTAAAAGCGTTTATGTCCAAAGTCGATTGGACCTAGGGCATAACACTTACAAACTCTCACTTGCACTAGATCCAATCACTTATGTATTTAATATCATAAGAAGTTACATGATGATCATGTTTATACTGCGACAACTCTTTGTCAATGAATCTGCAATATTATTAACTATAGAAATTCGTTCTTCTCTTTACGTCATTTCTATGTATTATCTATCTGATGAGATTATACCGCCTTAATACATTTTTGGATCACTGATGAGACCTTAGCTCATTCGCTTGTGCGATGGCTTCATTGTTATCACAATACAATGGCATGCGATCAACAATATAAGGAACTACTCCAAGCTCATTAATGAACACTTGATCCATATTGTAATTCGTTGTTACTTCTAGAGCAATCATGTATTATGTTTCTGCTATTGAATTAACGGTTATTTCACGTTTAGAACCTTTCCAACACACCGTTTAAGAGTAACCTAATTTCTCCATATAAAATCTTGAAGATTTTATCTATGTAGATTAGAATGAGTAAAGCAATCTTTTAAATCTATCTCTATAGATTAAGTTGCTTCTCCCATATCGTTCATGAATAAATCCTTTAACAACCATTATTTCAACAATTAAAATATAGGGATGTCATTTTCTATGATATTAGGAATGCAACAGTGCTTCCACTATGTTCTTGTAAGCACACAATTCGTCTTTATACTTGATAAAATAAAACATTTTCATTTTTCTATCAAATCGAAGATTTTCGCTCCAAGAGGCCTGCTTTAACCTATAGTCACGTCATGTAACTATTATAACCAAAATTCGAATGGACTTCAGTATGGTTATAGGCGAAAGGTTTCATCAAGGTCAACACTTGTCTTTATTTCTAACATTTTGCTACTGGCCTTGCTCTGTATGGACGTTCTTATCCATGTCAACCTTTTATTGTAAACCATTTACAACCTATGGATTTTATCAAGGTCCAAACCTTGTTCACATATGTCAAGTTCATCTCGGGTTTTATGGCTTCTTGCTATCTCTTTTAAATCAACATTTGACTTTGTTTTTGTGCAATTAGTAGGTTCATCATCCTGGATTAGTAATGCCTGATTAGTAATCATGGATTCGCACATTCTTGAAGGTCGAATGATCCTACTAGATTCACATAGAGTCGACATGTCCTCAATAGTCTCTACTTCCTGATCAAGAGTATGTCCTATATCAGATATGGGATCAAACGCGGATTCATCTACTTGGTTAACTATATCTGTGGATGCTTGAACTCTTTCAAGTTCTATTTTGCTCCCACCGTCCTCTCCTAGAGTAAAATTTTCTCTAAAAGGATGATATGTCCTGAGATGAAGACTTTTTTTCTCAATGGGTCAATATAATTGATATCCAAATATCTGTTTTCGATATCCCACAAATATGTATTTATCGGATTTAGTCTTAAGCTTATCCAATTCAATGTGTTTCAAATAAGCATCACAATCCCAAACTTTCATATGAGATAAATTGGGACTATTACTTTTCTATAGCTCGTATGGAGTTCTGTTAACAAACTTAGATGGGACATGACTTAGCGTGCAGCACACTGCAATCAGTGCATGACCCCAAAACGACGTTGAGAGATTTGCATGGCTTGTTATTAATCGTACTGTATCTAATAGTTTACGATTCCTCTTTTCAGATGCACCACTATGTTGTAGTGTATATGGAGGAATCCACTGCAAGAAAATCTTATTCTCTATTAGATAATCTGGAATTTCATCTTTAAAATATTTTCATCTCGATCGGGTCCTGATGTGAGGATATCTTCACCTATTTGTTTCTCTACTTTTAGTTTGAATCCCTTGAACCTTTTAAGAGTTTCATGTTTGAATTTCATCAAGTATACACGATCATTATTGAAATAAGAGAAAACCTCATCTAAAATTAATTGACATGAGTCTATATACATCACTATGTATTAGATCAGTAATTATGCAGATATTTCTCCCTTTCAAGTAAAATGAGATTTGGTCATTGTGCTTATCAGACATGATTTGCACTTGTCAAATGATTGAAAATCAATTGACTCCACGTATACATCTCTATGTAATTTTGAATTGCATTTCATCTATATAACCAAGCAATGCCAAATTTTGATGTTATCCATATTATCACTTTTATGCCTCTTAATTTCTATACTCATTATAGAATGCTTAGTGTTTAGAATATAAATGTTATTTTTGTAGCTTATTATAACCATTAAGATCTTAATCAAGATAAACAAGAACAACAATTGTCCTTGACATTAAAATAGTTCACGTCTGAACATGAAATTCATTTTAATGTTCCATTTATGGTGGGTATAAAGCAACATTTCTCTAATTCCAATACAAAACTAAAAGGCAACGACAAGAAGTATGCTCCTACAGGCAATGCAATAATATTTGCTCATCTTCAACGTGTAAGTTAACTTTTTCCCTCTTGCAGTGGTATACTTCTATTTAGCTTCTTCATATTTGTAAAAATATGAGATCCACATCTAGTGTCAAATACCTAAGAAGCTCACGAAGTAGATGTAAGCCTTGCAATATTTCTTCCAATGACCTTTTGTTTCTATAATGAAAACAAAGGTCATTAGATTCGGTATTGTCCTTTACTTTGACCATCTCAGCCATATTGGACACTTTTTCGAAGCCTCTTTAGACTTCCTCTTAATGTCCTCAAAGGAATCAATGGCTTGTCCGCCACTAACTTTGATATTGAGCATAACAGTCTTAAGCATGTTAAGCAACTCAATAGGTGTGCATTCGAGTTTATTCATATCATAATTCATAATTAGTTGATAATAGCCCTTTCTGATAGAGATTGCAGAACAAAGTCAATACTTAGTTCATGGTTCATGATTGAACTCAATTGTGACACGTCTCAATGTCAATCGTCTTCAGTACCTGACCATTGACTCAAGATTCCTCTATCATTTTGCACCGGTATAGTTTCTTGGAAGTCTCATATCCTTCCACACATGATTATTATCATACAAGTCTTTGAAATGAAAAATCATGCGTTAGCTACTATACTCTCAAGTTGCTTTTGTAACTCAGGTGACGTAATGGAAACATCACACATGTTGCAGTACAATTGTTATCACTGTGTTATTATAGTAGCCACTTCTTCCTTAACTGAGTCATCATCAGATGTCTCTGGAAAGGGCTGCTTAAGGACAACCAACTTTCTCATACTTGAAAACAATTCTCAAATTGCGGTGTCAATGAAAAATTTTTTGGTTTGGTTGTTGGCATCTAGTATGCCACCCAAATACACATGATTACTCACGATTCAATAAATATATATAACAAAATGAAAAAGAATAATATATAAAATGCATCAATTAATTTAACATGAACTTTTATTAAATTAATTATGCTCCCACTTTTAACTCGAATTTATGACCCTTTCACATAAATTTATGGAGTCCATACTTAACTCCCAGTGGGTTGTGATCCCATTTGTTATACCAAGACCTTGAGTATACTCAACAAGTCTTAATATAACATTTGGATAGATACTATTATCAATTGTATCTTCATACAACTCTCAGATTATTAAGCTGACGTCTCATTGTCTTCACACATCTTATGTGTTATCTTAACATGTCTCTAAAATTTATCTCCTTGAGTATATTCAACAAAAGATAAATTTTAGTTAAGTGGGACCCATCAATCAGAAATATCTAATATTTCATAGTATCAAATATGTCCTTAATGGACCAGCCTTGAATGTACTCAACAAGTTGAGACGATTTGAGACTCTGATTTTTCATTATAATTATGGAAGGCGAATAATAAATTGAATTAATATTTTATTCAGGGGTTTTGCTTTCAAAAGTCTCATCAATATCGATATAATCATAGATATAATTTATCACGCATCAAACATGCAAATAAACACATATATAATATAATAATGGTGTAGACGATTATTGACTTTTACTATTTAGTCTTCTCAAGCCATAAGGAAGACTGGTTGGTCAATTCCTAAAGGTATAACATTGAATCAATATCAATGCACCACCTCCATAGTCTCTTCTTCTTCTTATTCTTCAATTAGTCCAACTGTAACATGTATCCTATACTAGTTGGCACGCAGATCTAAATGTAATTGGACTCGCAGGCCTATAACAATAATAATAATAACAACGAACTCACAGATCCAAAATGATTAAGAGCTCGCAGTCCCACAATAATAATGGACTCGCAGGTCTAAAATAATTAAGAACTCGCAAGCCCATAAAATGACAAAAATCAAATCAACCATTTAGCACATCCATATGGTCGAGTCCATAATCGTCTACTAATAATGCATTTATCACATAAATGTATTCCTATATAATATTTAATATTATATGCAAATATGTTTCAAGTTTCTAATAATTAAGTTCGTCTAAATTATTTTAAACAAATAGATTGGAGCAATTAAATAATCAATTAATCATATTAATCAACTAATTTAATTAGCAGGCATATTTAATTAAAATCAAATTATAATTATATACCAAATTAGAGTAAACTCTAATTCCATAATTATAGGGCGAGACTATTTAATTAAAATCACATTTCAATTAATTATCAAATTAGAGTCCAGCTCTAATTTCGAAACTTAAGGCGGTTGAATTTAATTAAATAACAAAATTAGAGTCTAACCCTAATTCCAATATTTAGGGCGAATTAATTTAATTAAAATCAAAATTTTAATTTAACAACATATTAGAGTCCAAATCTAATTTAAAGAAAATTTTTAGGGCAAGATAATTTAATTAAAATCAAATTTTAATTAAATGTCAGATTAGATCCAATTCTAATTTCTAGAATATATTCAGGTGAACAATTAATTAAAATGAAATTTTAAATAAGTATTAAATTAGAGTCCAATTCTAATTTAAATGGAATTAATATTTTAATCCTGGATAACACTTCTAAATAAAATAAATTCAATTTAGGATCAAATTAGTATTTAAGTTAAAATCATATTTTAACGAAAATATAAAAAGTCATCAATTTTAAATAAGGTTTTAAATGGGTCAAAATTAAATTGTAGTTAAATTTAATAAACCCCTTTCAAAATCAATTTCAAAACTTATTTCAAAATTGCATTCAAGGTCTCCTTTCGAAAATTGCATTTTGACCCAACTAAAATCATAACAGGCCCCTTCAATTTTTAAAATCGCATAGTAGCCCTCCATTTAAAAATTACATATTGACCTCGAAAGGAAATTGCACACAGGGGCTCAAAATTTTTGAAATTGCAACATGATTTCACCCAACTTTTCAAAGAACCCTAAAATCCTTTTTTTTTCTTTTTCATCTCTTGGCGAAGCCGGCTCGCAGCTAGCGCCACAAAAGAAAAATACAGTGCGCCGCATAGCGCACCAAATATGGCAGTAGCAGCACGCAAGGCGCTGCTGCTAACCATCTCAGTTAGCGTCGGGCGCTATTGCTACCACCCGACGCTACCTTGCCTTAAGATGCTGCCGGCCAGTACCCATCTCGCCCTTTTTTTTATATTAGTTGTTTCCGAACTAAATTTCAAAAATACAAAAATCAAATTTCTTTCTAATTGCTAGAAACAAGAAAAAAACAAAATCAACTTTTGATTGTTCCCAATTATTAAAAACAATTTATGACAAACACAAAGTATGCTCTGATATCACTGTTGGGAATCTACTTATCATGCGCAGCGGAAATAAAAACGGATTTCGATTCCCATCAAGGATCCCTCTGTGTTTAGATAGAAACTGTAATAGAGATTGTACCTTTTACGAGATTTGCAAACTCTCTTGCTATTCTTTCGTTCCAACGATCTTGATTCGCCACCTACAGCTATCCAATTGTCTAGCCTCCAACGGTGATCCACACAGAAAACAAGATTGTAGAATTAGAGTTTTCTTCTTGTGCTAGCAAGAATAAATTCTCTACAGATTTTGAAACCCTAGTGATATTTATACAAGCCCAAACGGACTTGGCCTGACCTGGTCTAATATTTAATTAATCCATTTAATTTAATCTGGTCTGTAAATTAATTAATCCAATTAATTAATTCGGCCTTATAAATAAGCAACCTAATTAATTTATTCAACGCTTGTTAAATTAATTAATTGACAAATCACAATCTTTCTGTTTTTCTTTTGTATGCGACCAATCAGGTTCCCAATCACGATATCTAACGACGTTAAATATTATTTTGATCTAATCAAAATTGGTAAATTAAAACACCATTTTAATTTATCACCAATTCAAACTCGTCTTTCTAGATTGAAATCTAGCAATGTGTCAGGGCAATACATGGGCGGGAAATGTCACGTGGTATGACAAAACTATACTTGTTCGTTTACAGTGAAATTATAATTCTTTCGTCAATATGATCCGATCAATTACAAAATATGGGAACGTGTCAATCTCGATATCGATCATATCTTTCATATCACTATTAAGTCAACATAAGTCGAAAACTCCTTTTCGACTTCTGAGTGCATATTGGCCAAGGATTTTACTATCGACTTAATTGAATGAAATACAGATCATAATCTCTTATTATCTAAGAGTGAAGAATCCTTTATTGGTCATTCACAATCTTCATATGATTCTTGACATACTCGAACGATGCCGTATTAGCAACCCTTGATAAAGCAACGTCCAACACCGTCAAAGCATGACTGTCCTCATACAAGACACTATGACGACCTCAAGTCAAAGGACCAATTCTACTACCGAACGTTAGAGATTAACCACTGACACTCAAATAATTATCCATGTGGAATCTCTTGGCGGGTCTCCAATATTTTGTTCTATAACAAAACACCCACGTATTCATTCAAGTGTCACCACACTTTACCTTGTAAGATTAGCTACTTACTTTACAAGTAAGAAATATCACACGTGATGGTCTATTCGTAATAACAATATCTGTATCTCATTATTACTTATGACCATAGCCGATTTAAGATTCAATCATATGTAATTTGTATCTCACAATCACAACTCTTTGTGATTCACAAATTACTAAGATTTGAATCTACGGACTTCATTATTTAGTTTAATTAATTAAATAATTAATCTGCTATAAATCGCATCAATTATATATTAAAAGCGTTTATGACTTTAGACCTAGGGTATAACACTTACATAAACAATCTTAACAAATGACAGAATAAAGACAAGATAAAACCCGCTCTAATAATATCTACCAAGGAAACTCGGAAAGAGTACAGTTTTCTTTTAATCTTTTATTTTCTTTAGGTTTCTTTATCTATTCAAGCATGAAATTTTTATGCTATTCTTTTTTTTAATGGCTAAATCTATGTTTGCTATAACCACACTAAGTGGGTGAGGGAAGAACTCAACTATCTTCCAGTTATTTTCAAATTTTTATTCTTTGTTTTCTAGGGTGGAAAGAAAGCAGTGGTTGTGGAGGAATGGGGGCAGAAAGTAAGGAGTGAGGATATTCACACATACAGGCATGCAAATATGCACACTTGTACATTGGGCGAGACAAACACAGATTTGACGAACTGAAGTCCTCCTCTGATTTCTTCAAATGACTTTAAACGACAAACCTAAAGTTTGGACTGCTTTAAACAATCATTTAAATTAAACAAACATATAAACAAAACGAAAAAACCATAAGATACAATCTACTTTAATGATAACTATCCAAGAATGGTTACAGTTTTCTTTTTAAGGGGCAAAATTTTTGTTTGCTTTAGTATGAGAAGTAGGTTATGGTAGAGCTTTGCAAACTTTCGAAACTTCACAATTTTTTATTTTCTCTAACTTTTTATGTTGGGTTAAAAATTTTAAGGGTTGAGGGAAAAGAGAAGACGAGAAAAAGGATACTAACACATGCAGTCATGCAAATGCACAACTCGTACATAGATGGATAAGGGACAAGAGAGGAAAAGATAGTCATTACAGTGAAATCTCTTTCTTGGATTTTGGTTGAAGTCCTCCAATTACTTCTTGGAAATACTTTTAAGGAACAAATCTTAGGTATAATTAGTTTGATTAATACTTTTCGGCTTAGAAGTTTGGGAAATGTTAAAATTTTTTGGATGGAAATATTAATTTCTAAGTACTTAATAAGAAACTAATGCAAATGAGGAAAGGGTAAATGTAGAATCTAATGAAGGTTAGTGTATTAGATCCGTTAAGTGCTTTGCTAATAAATAAATAAAAAGTAAGACATGAGTATTTCCAACTACCAAGGCGATGTAAACCTTGTCCATAGATTTCATAACCAAATGATAATGAACATGAACACAGATAAAACTTCAAGCAAAGTTCTTTTGATTTATGGATCACATGGCCTTTTGATTTATGTATGGCTTCACAAAATCAAGAATTTCGATCGTAATGAACTTGAATGTTTTCAGACTTTTGATGGAAATGAAGAAGGAATGGAAAGTAATGATAGGTAGTCATTGATGGATATAAGTACACATTAAAGCTTGTCAAGAAGATATCGTTTGAAATTCATCAATTTAGGAGTACACTTAGTAGGTTTCACAAAGGTTTACCGTTAATAAAAAGAAAAAGTTGATTAGAGAAAATGAGACGAAATATCTCCTATAGGAGAGGAACAAGTTCACAAGAAGGAATAGAGAGTGCGGCAGTTGACTTTTGAGATGTTCCTTAGATAAACTAGCTTCAATGAGGAGAGTGGTTATAAGGAGTGCTTAGTATTTTGCCTTTCTGTTCTCTCTCTTCATTTTTTTCTATCAGCATTATGGATTTGAGAAGTTAAATTATCAAATCTAATTTGTCAAACTATGCATTTACACACATGACTTAGTGTTGAATTTTGTTTTTTAACTGATGTGTGTGGTTGGGGAAAATGTACTTTGCAACTGAGAAAAATTTTAAGTGTACTGATTTGTTTCTAATAGTTATGTATTGAAAAAATAAAGAGACAGTCTTCTCAATTTTTGTACTTCTTTTCTTATGATTCTGATCATTATGTGTTTTTAATTGACATAATCAGGGGAAGGTTGATATTGGGAATGCAGATGGTGCCAAGCCTTCGAGGTTAGATGGCAGTGGTAAAGAGTACCCAGGTGCTAGATATTACTCAATAAATGAGTATTCCCTTTTATTATATTGTGTCATTTGAAATTTAGCAGATTGTTGTGTAAGATGGTTATTTTCTACACAAACATACATATAAATATATGATCTTTACCAATGTATTGGTCTTTTTTTCTTACCATTTACCAATAAAATTCACCAACTCATATATTGAATTTTTTAGGGTTAGAAGATATAGAATGCCGAATCAATATGTCTTTCCTGCATAGATGTGTACATATTTTTTATTGGTATTGCTTACAACTTGTTGAAGTTACTATATATGTGTTAAGGTACATTCATAGGGCGAAAACATTGTGTCAGCGCTGTAGAAACTTTCCAATTGGACCTTGTAAAATGGGGAGGTAAACATCTTACTGGTTTATTTAATGCTATTTATTATGTAGTGTAATTTTCACAGAACGGTATGAGAACTCCCCTTATTTTGACAAAATTAATTTCACCAACCATCATCAGTTTTGCTCTTGGATTGCTATAAATTAAGTCCAAGAAAATTATATTTTCGAATGAGGTGTTTCGCATTGTTCTCTTCTCTTCTATTTTATTTTAGTTCATTTCTTGTTTTGTATATGGATATATACTTTTAAATTTATGTGTGCATGGAAATGAATGAATTTTCTCCCTCATGAGTACTATGGAGTTCCAACAGGAATATCATCATGAAATGAGAGATGAAGAGTGTGATCCTTTTTTGATTAAGATCATCCTTCCAATTCTATACCGATTGAAGAAATATCTTATCAACTTATTATATAACTTTGATGAAAAATTCATCTTTTAACGTTTCTCAATTGATTTAGGATTGATCTTCATATAAGCTTAACTAATAGTGCTTTTGATCTAACTTGAGTTTAAAGGATTTTGATCAAACTAATTAACCTTAAATATAATGCTAATGATTCAACTTGGATTATTTAAGTAACTTGATTGCCCTTAATCCACATGAAAAAAGATTTCTTGTGTTTTTGAATCATATAATTTAATAAATCTTTCTGCAGACTCAATAAGAGAAAGTCCATTCTAATGTACCTATAGCAAACGTTCAATTGATGATGTAATTTATTCAACACGTCTAATACTCTAACATTACCTTCAAAATAGTCTAGCCTTTGCCTTGCACGGGCAAAAACTAGTATCTATAAAGTATTTTTTCCTTTAAATAAATAAAGTGCATATCCATTGGCAATGGAACCACTGCAAAGAATGTGAAATTAACAGTGATTCATCATCGATGCTGATGAATTTGATTACACAACAATCATGTCAAAACAGACGAAGATGGTCCACTAATAATCAAGTGCGATTAATTTAGAAGGTGAAATTTAAATTAACAAGAAATAAAATTCATGGGGTTAAGTCCGAACTTCCGCTTTATAAAAAAATGGTGAAACTTGTATATTTTCTCCTTATTCCTCAATATGCTATTTGAGCAATAAGTTGGTGTCTTATCTATATAAACGCACATTTTATCATTAGTATTTTTTATGATCATACTATCTATTTCAAACTTGTTCATTTTTAAAGCTCTGGATAATCTTTCTCGTTGGGAAATAGAGGGGGACAAAGGATGCAAATTTACAAGAGCTGAATCCATGCCTTGTGTGAAGTCGGGAGAGTCATGGAGGCATGGGATTTTCTCATGGAGTTGGTTGAGAGAGGATCAATTCCAAGAGAGTATACTTACAGATTTGTTTGTGAAGCATTACACTTTGAAGGAAAGATGGATACGTTGGATTAAAAAATATGCATACGAATTGAAGAGGGAATTGAGCGTAGAATTAGGCAAGAAATGAAGGTAAAACCAATTGTGAGTCGAGTAACAATCAGACTAAAAGTGGAGTCGTTTATGAATTGCAAACAGGGGCGGACCTAGACGACTTGGGTTAGGAGGTCAAAAATATAATTTATAAGGTATCTTCTAATAAAAAAAAGCTAAGGAAAAATATTTTTTTCCCCAAAATCTAGGGGGTCAATTGCCGCTACAAACCCACCCCCCAGGTCTGCCCCTGATTGCAGATACAATACTTTAACAACTTATCAATTTAATATATTATGTTCTTGAACATTTTCCTTGTGTGTTCAAAGTGATGCAAAATTTCCAAGCAGTTATGGTTAATTATGCTCTATTAGAAATTTTTATGATTTGTTTTAAATTCTAGAACCCTGTTTACAAGAATGTGACATGATCTTTTGGGTATCTTTTTTGCAATATTTCGGTGGACATAGAAGCTCCTTAATCTCCTGTTTGGTAAAGTCTTTTTTTCTTGTACTTATTTTAAATCACGTATTTTCACAATAAATTTTTTTTCATATAACTCCAAAATTTTCCCAACATTTTAACCACATATTCTCTAAAAAAATTACCATTCAAAAACTCACTCTTTCTTAAAAATAGCAGTCAAATGGGGCCTTAGTTCCTCTCTTCAATTCGAAAACGCTTACCATCAAACTCTATCTATAGTTATCCTTTTTCTTTGGTGATAAACTACATTTTTGTCATATTCTTTGCTGTTGTAAGTTCGTCAACTTTCGTGATAAATTCAACATATAAAACCCCACACTTATTATTATTATTTTTTATTTATATCCAGGTATTCCAACTTATACCAAACTAAATCCTAGACCCCCAAGACCCTTGCCCCTAGAACCTTGGAGGGGGTAAATTGCGGGTTATGCCTCAACTGGATCACAGGTTTCCCCCATTGCCTGTACACTTCTGCGCACAAGAGACCCTCCTCCACAGTGATTGCTCCATACCAATTTTTTTGGCCATAGGTTCCTTCCAGGAATCGAACTCTCCACCCTATCGCTGGAAGCAAGACAATGTTGATTGATCCACCAATTGAACTGTGCCCCAAGGGGCAAAACCCCACACTTATTAGTTGGCGGCATGATGGCATCACCGCCGCTCACATTTTTCCAAATGTGGGCCACCTTTGTTTGAATATAGCTCTCCATTAAATTTTATTTCATTACATTTCATTTTTCTCTCTCTTATTTTTAATCGGACAATTTTTCATAAAATAATATTATATATAAATCGAAAATTTTTCATTCTTTTTCAACCGTTCATTTTTCAAAAAAATACTATTCAATCCATTTTCATTTATAAAAAATGGGGCCAAACGGGAGTTAGAGTTATGCTATATGTACAAAGTTAGTTGACAAAATAATATCTACACCAATCATTTCAAAAATAAATTTTTAAATCATTTAAAATTAATTATCTGAATTTTGCCAATATTTATTTTTTAACCAACTTTGTACAATAGCATAATACTTGAATTTATGACAAAACTTTTCCCTTTGGACTTTTGCTAGAGAGATGCAAAGTAAAATATGTGCTGAATTTCATTTTTACCCTTGCCTTGCCTTAAATTTACAAAAAAAGCACGTTTTTTTCCATTACAAAAACAGGGTAAACTGGTCCATTATTTCTCAAAGGCACTTTTGATATTTAGCGGCTGGAAGAAATTTTGTGTAGGTTTTAATTCCTTTTTTAAACGTTGGACACAAATATGAGTCCTATGGGCGCTGTCATTATTGACTCAACAATGATTAAAGACAGAAATGCCTCTATCTCAGAATAAG
>NC_036246.1:42997536-43026375 GCF_002742605.1 Olea europaea var. sylvestris
AGAGAAAGTATTTAACTGTTTTAAAAAACAGGTCTGTTTGATTGCAAAGATGAATTTTGGGTGGAAAGAAAAAGAATTTTAAGAAATTGAATTGTCTATAAATTATTTTCCCAAAAATTGTAAATTATTGTGTTTTATTGATATAATTATTCACGTGGAAAATGTTGAAATAAAAGTATTTTTTAGTATTCATTTGATTTTATTTTACATGAAAATTGTCAATTAAAGAAATAAAATTTACTGGTATTGGGGATGAAATTTGTTTCCATTACAAAAAAATAAATAAATAAATAAATAAATTCAAGAAAATCATCTATCTTTTGATATTTATTTGACTTTATTTTACATGAAAATTATCAATTAAAGTGATGTAATTTATTACAATAATACTTAAAATTTATTTCAATTGCAAAATAAAAATAAAAAGACATCAAAAGGAGGAATTTGCTTATGTGGCAACAAAAGATGGAAAAGAAATTCCATGCCAAATTTGTGCCATCAAACACATAAAAGATGGAAAATGGAATTTCCACGGAAAATATAACACAATCAAATATGGCCTTAAGGTTAAAAATGTGAAATAGATGACGTTTCATTTAATATGTAAGAAAACTACGAAAAGCAAAATCACTACACACGTTCTATTGTTCTTCTTCTTTTAATAAAACAACAAATGAGATATAACATTGAAAGAAAATCGTGTACATATGATACATTGTATCTTGTTTCCTCTCAAATCAATGCTAATAGTTGGCTAAAAAAGATGATAGAATAAGTATTTAAAGAAAGCCGGTAAAGGTAGGTTGATAAGCAGTACTAATAAAGGTTTTTTTGAACAAATTAATCAAAGACCAGCATCATCATCATAACCAGACAAATCCCAAGATAATCACATTGATCTCCAAATAACTCTATATATTAACTAGGTCACTATGAAGATTATATATTGCAAGACAGAAAAGAAAATGGCACTCTGGACAGTTTCTCTTTTCTGTTTCCTTGTGTTCATCGCATTCATTTGCGAAGGATTCTATAACGCTGCTTCAAGTTCCCGGAAAAAGCTACTCCCCTCTCCGTCGAGGTTTCCAATCATCGGAAACCTTCACCAGTTGGGCTTACACCCCCATCGCTCCCTCCATTTGCTATCTAAACGCTATGGTCCACTTTTCTTACTTAACCTGGGTAGTGTGCCAGTGTTGGTCGTCTCCTCTGCCGATGCAGCGCGCATGATCATGAAAGATCATGATTTGATTTTCTCAAACAGGTCGTGTTGGACCACTTCGCTTAAGTTATTAAAGAAGGATAAATATATTGATTTATGAATTTTTCTAATCTATGGATAAAAACCTATGTTATAAAGAAATAAAATGATGTTGTCACGTGTAGACTTCAACGTTTATTTTTTCTTTCATTGAAATTGCATGCTTATTGATAGATTTATTTATTTTCAACAGGCCAAAATCAATCATGGCTGGAAAACTTATGTATGGCGCTAAGGACATAGCGTTTGCTCCATATGGTGAATACTGGAGGCAACTGAGAAGCATATGTGTGTTGCAGCTTCTGAATAACAAGCGGGTTCGATCTTTTCGTCGTGTAAGAGAAGAAGAAACAACCCTAATGGTCGAGAAAATCAGAAAATCGTGTTCTTCATCTTCCTCGATAAACTTGACCGATCTATTAGTGTCGCTCACAAATGATATAGTGTGCAGGGTGGCATTGGGAAGGAAATATTGTGTTGGGGAAGAAGGGAAAATTTTCAAGTGGATGTTGAGGGAGTATGGGGACTTATTAGGTACTTTCTTTTTAGGGGATTACATCCCGTGGCTTGCCTGGATTAGTAAAATCAATGGTTTGGATGCTAAAGCGGATAAAATGGTTAAAGTGTTTGATGAATTTTTGGAGGGCATAATTGAAGAACACAGGGAGCAAATGAAAGGAGGGGTAAATTGTGATGAAGCCGGAGGATCGGATTTTGTCTACTTATTGCTTGAAATTCAAACAGAAAATCGAGTTGGTTTTCGTCTGGAAGCTGATGCGATCAAAGCTATTATCCTGGTAAGGATCTGACTCTAGAAACAGAATTCCTTCTCGTGATAAACTTGTCATTCGATTTGAATTATAGCTAAGGAATCTCTATTTCTTTTTGACAGGATGTATTTGCTGCTGGAACAGATACAACATCTACTGTTTTGGAATGGACCGTGGCAGAGCTTTTAAGGCACCCGAAAATCTTGGAGAAATTGCAAAAAGAGGTTAGAGAAGTGGCGGGAAGGAAGTTGGATATAACAGAAGATGATTTGGAGAAAATGCCTTTCTTGAGGGCTGTGATTAAAGAAAGTCTACGACTTCATACTCCCGCTCCTTTACTGGTTCCTCGAGAATCAAACCAATCCATTAAACTCATGGGCTATGACATTGCAGCAGGCACACAAGTGCTTGTCAATGCTTGGGCAATCGGAAGAGACCCGTCATTGTGGGATAACCCTGAAGAATTTCATCCAGAAAGGTTCTTTGAAACGGACATAGACTTCAAAGGGCTTAACTTCGAGTTCATACCATTTGGTGCTGGACGGAGAGGCTGTCCTGGTGTTACATTTGCCATGGCTGTTAATGAACTTGCATTAGCAAAATTAGTACACAAATTCAACTTAGCTTTGCCTAATGGAGAAAAAGAGAGTGATATGGACATGAATGAAGGCACTGGAATCACTGTTCATAAAAAGTTTCCTGTGCTTGTAGCTGCCACTCCACAGTCTGGTTAATGCATAATATGTTTTTGTTGAATTGTGTCAGTAGAGTATAGTTTGACTGTAATAAAATGAACTTTATATAATGAATAAATCATGTTTTTATATAGTGTTATTACATTTTATTTAATATTGAGCATGCAAATAAAAGAATGAGTGATCACTTATAATAATATAAGTTGAGTGATTGCACTCACAATATATATTTCGATAATAATAAATATAATTGTTCACAATTAATGTATTGTAGTTTGACCCAAATTCTAGTGAATATTGGAGTTTTAGTTGAAGTGGTCTTGAAGAGATCAAACATGGATCAAGGAAAAAAGTCGCAACAATTTCGCTGGCTGTGGTGATCGAGCAACGTCATAAAAAATTCAATAGAGACTTGGCACTCGAGAGGCGTGTGCATCCGGCCCTGGCCAACTTCGCATTTTAACGCATTTTTTGGACTTCTATTCATCTACAACTCGAATTTTAGTGTTTATATATATTCTCCACGACTTGTATTGATATCATGACATTCACACAACATCTTAAGAACTTTAGATCATAATTGAGAGTATTGGGATCTTGATTTATAAATATATTCGTTATTAATTATAGTGAAATTCTCCTTCTCTGCGCGTCATTTTTTGCCGTATTAGGTTTTCAAATAAAATCTTGGTGTTCTTGTTTGCTTTATTTATTTCATCTTGTGGTCAATTCACAACAAACTAGTATTAGAGTAAGATTGATATTCTGCATGACAACAATGAAATACAATATTCTGTCATTAGATCGCAACACGATATGTACTTCATGGCAGGTGGAAATGTGAGCAGTTCTCTTTGCAAATGAATTTGGAGGATACTTTGCTAGATTTTGATAAGATGCCTTTAATCTAGACATAGAGGATCAAAAAGCTCAATCACATTCATCTACATCTATCAAATCAAAATTTTCAGAATGTTTTAAAAGAGAAAAGTGTCACTATGTTGTGGTTGAAATTGGAGCAACTTTATATAACAAAAAGCTCAATCAGTAAGTTACATTTGAAGCAAATCTTGTATTCTCATCGGATGTCTCGGATGATAACTTAACTATGCTTAAAGAAATCGAGGTTGATTTGGAGACATTGGAAGTTAAGTATGATGAGGAGAATTTGGCGTTGATGTTGTTGTGTGTTCACGAAATATTTCTTTCGATTTAAATCATCGCAAGTATACAGTTCATTAACAAGTAGTAAAGTACATTTTTAGAGTCCGAACATCGTCCCACAGAGATTGAGTAGTTCAATTTTACTTAGTGTAGCCTTAACCGAAACGAAATTACTCAATATAAATATCTACCTAAATAAACCCTAATTTTATGAAAATCCTAATTATGCAAAATTGAAGATTAGAATGAACTCAAGTATACAAATGATATTTTAATGAATAAAAATGCAAATTATAAGTTAGAGCGCGAATTGGTTGTATTCAATGGAAATTAAAAACACTGTGATCACGATTTCCCATGCATTATCACCATAAACCCTAATATCACAATGTGACAACACACTTAAATTATTGATGAATCAGTGCATATATATTTCAAGATGTATCGAACCTATTTTCACATACCAACGACCTATATTTCTGTGACAAGTGCATATATAAAAATGCATGCGGTCTTGTGAACACTTAAAAATTCACGTAGGGCATAACGGTATATTTCTATCCTCTATCGGACCCTACAATGATTTATATTATGTCGAACCTATTCCAATTCTCTCGAATGCAAGAATAAGCCACCTAAACTCACACAATTGCGGGAACAAAAATCGCATATAAATCATTCAAAACAATCAAAACGTATTTTTAATGTCAAATTGTAAAACTAGAAAATTAAAGATCAAATCACATGGTACATAGATCTCCTAGTACATGAAAATCTAGCCTAGCATTGATAAACTATAAGAATACATCAGATTTTGAAGAAAGAACATCACCGGATTATGAATACTTGATAAATCCTGAAAATTCTCGTGCAATTCTTAGTTACTTGCGCTTAAAATTCTCTCCAATATGTGGTTTCTGGCCTCCCAATGGGTTCTCCCCTATTTCTGACGGATTTGGGTATTTATATCGCGTATAGATTAGGTTTCCATAAGAATTTTATCGCAAATAGGCAATTGCAGAATCGGCCCCCAGAAAATACCTATGCGACCGCATAGGTTTATGAAATTTGGCATATTAATTCCCTGCCTTGGTGTTCGCGACCGCATAGGGGTTTCTACTATGCGACCGCATAGTAGAACAAACTTTCAAATTATGTTATGTTGGTCCTCAACCTTTACTTCTCCACTTCTTGACCTCATTTCGTGTTTCTAGTTGTTCCAATGTTCCATTATGATCTCCAATTAGTACTTTGCTCGATCAATTGCTTGATGTGTCCATCGGATCAACTTTCAAATAATTGCACTTTGGTCCTTGAACTTTCACTTTGCTCCAATTTAATCCTTTTTCGCCTCTTTTCTCCTGAATTTCACCATTTTCATTAGTATGTCCTATGATACACAAATTAACCGAAATTAAATTACAATTCCAATGTTTTGCCCTTAATTATGGCATGTTTGTGAACTAAATAAGTGTGTAAAAACACACTTCTCAATCCCCCAAACTTGAACTATTGTTTGTCTTCAAACAAGATAGTGACTTGACTCTATACAAACATGGCTTAATAACCTGCCATATCTCAAGATTGGACTAAGTGTTAGGCTTCAATAAAATTTGATCAGTGCAAAAATGAAACCAACCTTTACTCGTTAAATGCATACCCGACGTGTGTGTGAAATCATGCTAACATATCAAGTTTATGATGGGGTGAGTCCCGTGCCAGAGTGGTCAAATATGTTTTTTAGACATTTAGCCTCCAAAACCGACCCCCAATTTAAAACTTTCACATAATCTTCATCTCACTGGTCTAGGCAATCCACATACTAGAATTCATGCACGGAGCCCTCTCTTATCTCAATGCTCCCCTATGCTTGCTCAACCATTTCCAAATTGCCTTACAATAATTTATGGTGTAATTCAATAGAAGGTTATCTCTTACTTCCTACTTCATGCTCAAAACCCAGTCACTCACCTAACATATCAAGCATGAGTGTCGTGCATAGAGAATGTCAAGTATTTCATCACAAGTATTGGTTAATCTATTCAGTGCCATATCCATAGTTTTGTAAGTCACGCCAATCCAATATTTACATCATAGTCGGCAAGGCTATCAAACCCACACAAGCACTCATGAAAGGAAATAAAGTAAACTAGATAAAATGCACAATTTTAAATTATTTTTTTTTTGTAACACTCGTCAAGCACACAACATGTAGCTACATGTAAAAATAAAACATATATACTGAAGAGACTCAAATATTGATGAATTTATGCAAAGTAATGTAGAGATGTCCAAAATTATGTCACCCCTCCAAACATATTTAACACATTGTCCTCAATGAATAATTAACAAAGGTTAAAAGACATAATTGAAGGACAGTTTCATAAAAATCAAAAGTGGTAGACAATACTTCCCTGATCAATATGGTGGTGGTGGTGGGAAGATGTTTCCTGCTGTACCATCATCTGGAGGTGGAGGTAGGCGAGCTAAAATCTCTCTCATCATTGCTGACTGCTGCGTCATCTCCTCTTGGATTTCGCCAACACGTGTCTCCGTTCGGCCCAGACGTTCCCAAGTCTTATTCACTCGCAACTGGATGCCATCCACCCGACCCACATATATACTCAGTCTACCATTTATAGTTTCCATCTCCCTCCTGGCTACCTTGAAATCTATGTGAGCAACTCGTGCCATATCAGTGGCGATGCGGACGTCATGTCGGGCTGTCTGCATGTCAGTCGTCAAAGCCCCCATTGCCTGCTGGAGACCCTGTATGTCTCGGCTGGTTCCCATGGTGGTGGCGAATATCTGACGCCACAACTGTTTATTCACCTCAATCTGTAGTGGTGGAGCTTGTGGCATCTCTTGATCTGTAGGCACCTGACCCTGCTCTTCCTGCTGCCTGTGGCACTCATTCTCTTGCTTTTTCCTATGCTTTATCCTGGCTCTGTCTTGAGCTTCCAGTGTACCACGCTTTATAGGGGGGCTGGGTTTTTGCAGGTGCCTCCCCTAGTGCGATATTGATGCCAGCAGCCATGCATATTCCAAAGATGAGGCTGGGAAAAATCATTGAACTGTGCCTATCTCCAAGAGTACCCACATAATGGATCTAATTATAGCAGAGAGTGGCGAGATCGATCTTATTTCCTCGCGCCAAGTGATAGATGAACCGGACTGTAGGATCTGTGAATGTGGTCCTATGCGAGGTTTGCTCAATGTTATGGCACATAAACAGGCACAAGATGGCTATAGACGGTGTCAGCTTAATCTGGTGCCATTCAGTGGTGGGGAGTGGCCATGCATTTTGTCGTCCCAATAGGATCTCTGCCACTTCATTCCAATTGAAATCACCTAGGATGGGGATTATGTTGTCCCACGTGAGCTGATAGTAGTCCTGAATAACCTCTGGTGAGAACATAATCCACTATCCCCTGACCCATGTCTGATGCAAGTGGTCGGACCCTGGTGTGTCGATCTCTGCATTGAAATTTGCATAAAATGCTCCCACAAATGATTAATAGATCCGATGTGGCTACTCTACTACCTTTGCCCACCCACAGTTATCCATCAAAGTGATCAACTCAAAATCTGGAAAATCCTCTAATTTAACCGCCCACTCTGGTGTTACTATCCACCGACTCACAATGTTTTCATAGCGGGCTACTGTCTCGAAATTTAAAAAATCTTCGTATCCCACCTTCAAGAACTCGAGTACGGGCTATTTCAAAAGATGAGCCAACTTTTTCTTTCCCTTTCGAGGTTCGTTTTGGAGGCATCCTGCAAAGTTATAAAATAGCATTCATTAAACTTCTTGTTGAAAAACGATAAATGGAATGAGATCAGCAAGGCACATATTTCACAAATTTCCCAAACTTGCTTCAACATGCATGTATAACACATTGGTGTACAATATTCAAAACATGATATTCAAGATAGAAATATTGCGCCAATAGGAAAAACTAGCAAAATTTGACCCAAACATGCACATTTATGAAAATTTGATCCATGATCGAGTGCGCACTTTCAACGTTAGGCATCGTCGAGAAATATTGAATTTTTCTAGGGCAATCTCTAGGCATAGGGAAGTATTCAATGAGGTCTAACACATACTCAATTTTCAAATCAATTGGATTTCGTTTGGTGTGTCAAATTATGGTGTAAAGTAGGGAACATAGGGTGCCGTGACTTGCCGTGACCTAGCCGTGTGCATGTGTGTTGATGTTGGGTGTTGGTGCTTTCTAATTCAAATTGTGTGCTAATTCATCACAAAAAGGTAATCCATTCAATCACCAATCACATACCACGCTAGATGCACAAAAATGTAATAGAATTTTAGCTTAGGCATTTTATCGAACACATGGTGTGCACAATCCAAAAGTCATAGTAATTGGAGAAATGGATGAATGAAGTTAATCCATAGAGAGCACAAAACATAATCAAATTCTTAAACCAACATCTACCTAAGCCCATTCTCCTAAATTTACAAAAATAAATTGAAAATAACCTCACACCGAGCATAGGACGTGAAAGGGGATGAATTTCATACCTTTGAAACTTGTTAGTGTTGTGTTTTTGTGGTTTTTCCCAAGTGTTTGATTCTTGTTGTGTGCACTTAGGAGAATCTAATGTGACTTGGCTTTAATTTGGACGTGGAATAGGAGCAATCTTGAGTCTAGGGCTTGTGCAAAAGTTGGGGAAGAATGAGTTGAAAGACCAAGTTAAGGGTTAAAACCCGTAACTGGCCTCTTTTATGCGGCCGCATAGAACAAAAAATTTGGCCCCTTAATTTTGCTTATTGAGTCTATGCGTCTGCATAGACTATATGCCTATGCGACCTCATAGACATAATCAATTTTTTTTTAATTTTTATTAAGAACGCAATTGATTCCCCAAAATTCGACCTTGACCAAATTTTCCCCCAAATTCTTGGTTTTTCAACTTGTGACTTCGAACCGGCCTTTTATCGTCCCCCAAAATTTATCAAAACACATTAGACCATGTGGGGGCACGTGTAGGTCATTGGCTTAGTTCCAAAATCACTTTTTAAAATTGAAGTCACCCTTTGATCCCGAAATACTTTGAAAACACACTCTCTGCCTCGAAATGTGTGATGATCACATCCAATCACCTAAACACTAAATCAATCATTCCTAACTTCTGGTCGATGAATAGGGACCTGTGTGGGTAGTGCTTAGACTCGATTGACATGCATGGATGATCGATGATCTAAGCCTAAAAAAAATCAAACATGAAAATTAAAATTTTCTAAGCTAATGCAAAAATTAAAAGTAATGAAAATAATACAGTGGGTGGCCTCCCACCCAGCACTAGTCTATAGTCATTAGCTCGACTTTCCTGAATGTGCTTCATTCTGGTGTCCCGAGTTGAACTGTGGACTTTTGTTTTGAGAACCTGCCCCAGTAGTGTTTCAGTCTTTGCTCATTAACTGTAAATGTTCCTTTTGTTTCATGGCTGACCTGTATAGCTCCATATGGCAGAACTTTAGTGACAGTATAGGGGCCCAACCACCTTGATCTTAATTTTCCAAGGAAAAGCTTTAGCCTTGAGTTATATAACAGGACTTTCTGCCCTACCTCGAAATCTCGTCTCTGAATGTGTAGATCATGCCACCTTTTGGTGGGTTCTTTGATAAGCTTCAAGTTTTCATATGCTTCCATTCTTAATTCATCTAACTTATTGAGTTGCAATAAACGCTTTTCACCGGTAGCTTTCAAATCCATGTTCAATTGTTTCATAGCCCAGTATGCCCGGTGTTCTATTTCCAATGGAAGGTGGCTTGCTTTTCCAAAGACTAGGCGGAATGGAGACATGCCTATCAGTGTCTTGAATGTTGTCCTATATGCCCACAATGCATTGTCCAACTTTTTTTACTAGTCTTTTCGGGATGAATTTACTGTGACCTCTAATATTCTCTTCAGTTGCCGATTGGACACTTCGACTTGCCCGCAGGTTTGTGGATGATATGGGGTTGCAACTCGGTGTTTAACCCCATATTTATTTAATAATTGCTCAAATTGGCGATTACAAAAATGTTTACCCCATCACTGATTATTGCCCGCGGTGTGCCATATCTAGTGAAGATGTATTTCTTCAAGAACCCAATTACCATTTTCGCATCTTTTGTTGGCAATGCCACGGCCTCTACCCATTTTGACACATAATCAACTACTACCAGGATGTACTGATTTGAAAATGAAGGGGAAAATCGATCCCATAAAATCGATTTCCCAGACGTCAAATATCTCTAGTTCTAATATGCTGTTCGGTGGCATCTCATTCCTTCTTGAGATGTTCCCAGTGCGTTGACATCTATCACACCTCTTAACATATTCAAAGGTGTTTCTGAATAATGTAGGCCAATAGAACCCTGACTGTAAAATATTAGTTGCAGTCTTTGAAGCCCTCATATGTCCCGCATAAGTAGATGAATGACAATGCTCAAGAATTTCAGGTACTTCATCTTCAGGTATACACATTCTCACAATCTAATCAGCCCCTCGCCTATAAAGAATAGGATCTTCCCAAAAATAATATTTCAGCTCGGCAAAGAACTTCTTCTTCTGGTGACTCAAATAATCTGGGGGTGAGATTGACCTAGCTAAATAATTGACGATGTCTGCATACCATGGGGCTTTTTCTGCACTGAACATCTGCTCCTCTGGAAAATTTTCATTGATTTCCACTGACATTTCTAGCTCTTCTTGTTCTAATCTCGATAGGTGATCTACTACCACATTTTCACTGCCCTTCTTGTCTCTAATCTCAATATCGAATTCTTGCAGCAGTAACACCCAACGGATTAACCTTGGCTTGGCATCCTTCTTTGTTATTAGATACTTCAATGCAGCGTGATCTGTGTAGACTATGACTTTAGACCCTACGAGATATGATCTGAATTTGTCAAAGGCATAGACCACCGCCAAGAGCTCCTTCTCAGTGGCCGCATAGTTGATCTGGGCATCATTCAATGTTCGGCTTGCGTAATATATTACATGTAAAATCTTGTTCTTTCGTTGTCCCAATATTGCACCTACAGCATGATCACTAGCATCGTACATTAACTCGAAAGGTAACTCCCAATCAGGTGATAAAATTACTGGCGCTGATATGCATTTCTCCTTCAAAGTGTTGAAAGCTTTTAGACATTCCTCATTAAATTCGAAGGACACGTCTTCATTAACAGGTTGCAGAGGGGCTTGGTGATTTTTGAAAAATCTTTTATAAATCTCCTATAGAATCCAGCATGTCCCAAGAAGCTGTGAACCTCTTTAACTGATGTTGGTGGTGGTAACTTTTCAATAACTTGAATCTTTGTTTTGTCTACCTCAATCCCTTTTGCTGAGACCCGATGCCCAAGTACGATCCCCTCTTACACCATGAAATGACATTTTTTCCAGTTTAATACTAAATTGGTTTTCCTGCATCTTTGTAATATCAGATTCAAGTGTTCCAAACACTCTCAAACAAAGACCCGAAGATCGAGAAGTCATCCATAAATATCTCAATAAATTTCTCTACCATGTCTGAGAAAATTGCCATCGTACAACATTGAAAAGTGGCAGGGGCGTTGCAAAGGTCGAAAGGCATCCTGCGGTAAGCGAAAGTATCGTAAGGGCACGTTAATGTAGTTTTCTCTTGATCGTCTGGTGCCACTGGTATCTGATTGTAACCCGAATAACCATCGAGGAAGTAGTAATGTGAGTGGCTTGTCAATCTCTCCAGCATTTGGTCTATAAACGGAAGGGGAAAGTGATCTTTCCTTGTTGCTGGATTGAGCTTGCGGTAATCAATGCAAACCCTCCATCCTGTGACTGTTCTGGTTGGTATCAACTCATTCTTCTCATTGGGCACTATCGTTATTCCTCCTTTTTTGGCACCACTTGAACTGGGCTAGTCCATGCACTATCTGATATCGGATATATGATTCTAGCATCAAGTAATTTGAGTACCTCTGCTCTGACCACTTCTTTCATATTTGGGTTCAACCTTCGCTGACTTCCTATGGTTGGCCGGAAATTCTCTTCCATGAGAATCTTATGCATGCACAGTGAGGGGTTGATCCCTTTGATATCTGCTATGGTCCATCCAACTGCTATCTTATTCTCCCTAAGCACCCTAAGCAGTTTCTCTTCTTCCACTTCGCTGACTGTGTTTGAAATGATCACAGGGAATATATATAATTTTCCCAAGTAAGCATATCTAAGGTGTGCTGGTAGCTACTTGAGTTCTAATTTCGATGGCTACTGAATGGATGGTAGTGGTTTCGTAGGTCCTGTTCCAAGCTCCTCAAAGTGCCTTTTTCGCGTATAAGATGGGTTGGTATCCAAAAACCTTGCACAAGTCTCCATCTCCATTGAATCAGACTGCGTTGACTGCGAATGTGCAATACAAGCTTCATATGCATCTGATAGGTTGTGTAGTAAAAAGGAATCTTGGATCACCGTATCAATCACATCGATTTGGAAACAGCTGTCTGTCTTTGTCGGTAGTTTCATTGCCTTGAAAACATTAAACGAGATCTACTCTTCTTCCAATCTCAATATCAGTTGCCCGTTCTGAACGTTGAACAAGGCTCTTCCTGTTGCCAAAAATGGTCTGCCCAGTATCAATGGAATATCTTTGTCTTCTTCCATGTCCAAGATTAGGAAATCCGTAGGGAATATAAATTTTTCCACCTGGACAAGCACATCTTCAATTATTCCCCTTGGATGTGTTAACGATCTGTCAGCTAGCTGTAGCATTACAGTAGTCGCCTTAGCCTCTCCCAAGCCAAGTTTCCTGAAAACAGATAGAGACATTAAATTAATACTTGCACCAAGATCACACAAAACCTTATCAAAATGAACTTCACCAATAGTGCAAGGAACAGTAAAACTCCCTGGATCTTTTAATTTTTGTGGGAGATTTTTCTGAATTCCGACGCTGCATTCCTCTGTTAGCATTACTGTTTCGTGATCCCCTAACTTGTGTTTATTTGATAGTATGTCCTTTAGGAACTTTGAGTAGCTAGGCATCTGGAATAATACATCAGCGAGTGGGATGTTGATGTGGAGTTTCTTAAAAACTTCAAAAAATTTCTTGCATTGCTGCTCCAACTTCTGCTTTTCCAGCCTCTGTGGAAAAGGTATGGGAGGTTTGTAAGGGTTAACAGGTGCTTTACTCTGTGTTTTGTCCAGTTTTTTAGCTGGGGTGGATTCATCCATCTATTCATCATGCTCTATAGGTTTTTCTATAGTTGGAGATTCTATTTCTTGATTTAAATCTAGCCTTTTTACATGGATTTCTGGTAGCTGCTTTCCAGTTCGAGTTGTAATTGCCTTAGCATGCTCCTTCGGGTTTATTTCCATGTTACTTGGCAAGTTTCCCGGTGCTCTGCCAGTCAATGCTATGGCTAATTGTCCCACCCGAGTTTCGAAATTTTTGATAGCTGCATTTTGGTTCTGAAGTAGCTTCAGCCTTCTCCATGAATTTTCCTATTATTTCTTCCAACTGAGGTTTCTTCTCTTGCTGTTTAAATTGTCCCTGTGGCTTGTTTTGATTTTGGTTGCTCCAAGAGAAGTTGGGATGCTTCTTCCAACTCGGATTAAATGTTTCGCCATATGTGTTATTTTGTTGCCGCTGTCCCCATTGAGCAAAATCTACCTGCTCTGCTCCTTGTACCAAGATTGGACATTCTGTTGTTACATGCTCAGCTCCACATTCTTCACAACTGGCCTTTTTTTACTGTGCTGTGATAGCTGATTGTGTCATGTTTTCCACCTTGTGAAATAATAAATCAATTTTTGCTAACAAGGCAGAATAGATGTCCACTTTATAAACCCTCGGTGTCTTCTTCTGAACTTCTAGTTCCGATGTCCACATAGCTGAAGTGGTGAGCATGGTCTCGAAAAGTTTCAGTACCTCATCAATTTTCTTTGTGGACAGTGATCCGTTCGATGATGAGTCAACAATGCTTTTAAAGGCTGGAAGTAATCCCGCATAGAAGTATTGGACTTGAAGTCCCTTGCTAATCCCATGGTATGGACACTTTCGCAGCATATTCTTGAATCGATTCCAGGCTTCATCGAAATTTTTCAAGTCACCTTGGCGAAAAACAGAGATGTCGTGCTTGAGCTTTGTGATCTAAGCAAGTGGGAAGAACTTAGTGTAGAATTTTTGGACTAGATCATTCCATGTGGTGATGCTTGCGATTGGTTGCGAATCCAGTCATTCAATTACCTCGTTGCATAGTGTATGTAGGAACAACTTTAATCTTATTGCATCGGCTGAAATTTCTTGATATTTAAAGTATTGGCACATCTCCAGAAAGCGAGAAACTTATTGTGGATTCTCTTCAATCCTTCCATAGAATTGATGATCATTTTGGAATAATTGTATCACATTAGTCTTCAGTTGGAAGTTCGGCTATCCAAACGGTGGATATATGATGCTCGACTGGCTTTGAATTATCTGAGGGGTCATGAAATCTCTCACAAGCATATTTCCTTCATCTGCTGCCCCTTCTTCATTGGCCTGAAAAATTGGATTATTCTGCACGTTAGCCATTCGTTGATGTGCCTCTCTATTTTCTCGCTGCCTTCGTTGGAAAGTTCGTTCGATTTCTGGATCGGCTGGTGTCAGTTCTCCTTCAGCAGATCTTAGCATGCAAATCTGCGAGAAGAGTTAATAGGAGTGCTTAGATGTTAAAATGAAATAATAACTAGAACAAACCAAAATGAAATTAATTGAAATAAAACACAACAAAATAACAGGAAATGTAAATATGGATGTCCGAATTAGTGCCAATTTAGATAAAATTAAACGAATACTCAATTCTCGGCAACGGCGCCAAAAACTTGTTCACAAAATATTTCTTTCGATTTAAACCACCGCAAGTGTACGGTTCGTTAACAAGTAGTAAAATGGATTTTTAGAGTCCGAATATCATCCCACGGAGATTGAGTAGTTCAATTTTACCTAGTGTAGCCTTAATCGAAACGAAATTACTCAATATGAATATCTACCTAAATAAACCCTAATTTTAAAAAGAAAACCCTAATTTTATCAAAACCCTAATTATGCAAAATTGAAGATTTGAATGATCTCAAGTATACAAAACGATATTTTAATGAATTAAAATGCAAATTATAAGTTAGAGCACAAATTGGTTGTATTCAATGGAAATTAAAAACACTAGTATCACGATTTTCCATTCAATTATCACCTTAAACCCTAATTTCACAATGTGACAACACACTTAAATTATTGATGAATCAGTGCTCCTAATCTATCCAATACTCTCTCTCAAAATGTATCGAACCTATTTTTACATACCACCGGCCTATATTTCTATGACAAGTACATATATAAAAATGCATGCGGTCTTGTGAACATTTAAAAATTCACGTAGGACATAGCGGTATATTTCTATCCCCTATCAGATCCTACGATGATTTATATTATGTCAAACCTATTCCAATTCTCTCGAATGCAAGAATAAGCCACCTAAACTCACACAATTACGGGCCCTTAATTGCGGGAACAAAAAGTTCATATAAATCATTCAAAATAATCAAAACGTGTTTTTAACGTCAAATTGTAAAACTAGAAAATTAAAGATCAAATCACATGGTACATAGATCTCCTAGTACATGAAAATCTAGCCTAGCATTAATAAACTATAAGAATACATCAGATTTTGAAGAAAGAACATCACCGGATTATGAATACTTGATAAATCTTGAAAATTCTCGTGCAATTCTTCATTACTTGAGCTCAAAATCTTCTCCAATATGTGGTTTTTTTGCCTCCCAATGCGTTCTCCCCTTTTCTGATGGATTTGGATATTTATATCGCGTATAGATTAAGTTTCCATAAAAATTTTATCGCGGATAAAAAACTATAGAATCGGCCCCCAGAATATACCTATGCGACCGCATAGGTCTATGAAATTTGGCGTATTAATTTCCTGCCTTGGTGTTCGCCACTGCATAGGGGTTTCTACTATGCGACCGCATAGTAGAACAAACTTTCAAATTATGTTATGTTGGTCCTCAAACTTTACTTCTCCACTTCTTAACCTCCGTTCGTGTTTTTAGTTGTCCCAATGTTCCATTACGATCTCCAATTGGTACTTTGCTCGATCAATTACTTGATGTGTCCATTGGGTCAACTTTTAAATAATTGCACTTTAGTCCTTGAACTTTTACTTTGCCCCAATTTAGTCCTTTTTTTGTCTCTTTTCTCCTGAATTTCACCATGTTCATCAATATGTCCTACGATACACAAATTAACCGAAATTAAATCACAATTCCAATGTTTTGCTCTTAATTATGTCATGTTTGTGAACTAAATAAGTGTGTAAAAACACACTTATCATTATGTTTATTGTCACTATCATATGTGACTTTTAGAGATACTATACCCTAAAATTATGGTATTCTCACTGTGGATGAGATCTATGATGCTTTATTTCTCCAATTTCTGGGATTTTCAGTTCCCCTTTGAAGTAAACTCGTAAGACATTGCATCAACCTTTTGCTTCAATTTGAGTTGGGATGCCCGAAAAGCCTACACATTGCCATCTCCATTGCTAGTGTGGACATCACTAGCTCCATGTTCAGCCATAGCTCTTGAATCGGTCTAGAACTCCGCTACCAAAATGTGATGAAGCAAGCACAATAACTTAAATAAACTCTACTAGGTGAGAAGTTCAATGATCTAATTCTTCAGAAGCTAAATCCAATTTCATTCAGTACAAAGCAAAAGTGTATATCAAATCTTCTTTTCCAAATAAGCAACAGTAAATATATAGTGTCCAACCGGAAACAAGAAAAAAAAAAGAATATTAATTCAACAAGTTATTGGGGAGTGAAAAGTCTGAAATGCCCTTGTTAATTGGGGAGTCCATCTTCTTGCATCAACAATTAAATACGAGAATCTTGGAAATTGAAATTAAAGATTTAAAATAGATTATGTCATTCATCTCAACCATGAATTTAGCTACACATTGTGGGAGAAGGAAAATACAAGAAAAATTGATAGACAAGAAAAATACAAGAAGTAAAATCAATACACATCTTCCATATTGTTCTTTTTTTTTTTTTTTAATAAAACAACAAATGAGATGTAAAGTTGAAAGAAAATCGTGTACATTTGATACATATATTTTGTTTCCTCTCAAATCAATGCTAACAATTGGCGAAACAAGATGATTAAAAAAAAAGTATTAAAAGAAATCCAAGAAAGGCATATTTATAATGTTGTAACTTAAGTATTAAATTTTCAAAACTTAAAATTGATTTTAATTTTCAATTTTCCTTTATTTTAATATTCAGATTTTAATAGAAATTTAAAGTCATAATTATATGTTTTAACTTCCACTTTAATTGAATTTATTCTCATTAGTGTGGAGGTTTAAGATGTACATTATAAAGAGAGAGGAGATTTTATAATTTCAACATTACATGAAACACAACTCTAAATACTTGAATACAAAAATACTCCATCTATATTTTAAATTATATCTCTATAGTTTTGACAACAAAATAAAGGTTAGTTCTTTATTTCTCTATGGTGGTGCTCATAGAAGGAAAATCGACTGTGAGTCGCACGAGTTTTATCTTGAAGCTATATAGTGCCGAAAGTACTCGCACTAAGGGAAAGCAACATGACTTTAGAATAGTGTCATTGAAGCGACTCCCTAAGACTTGCTTTTGTAACCCTCTTCTTATATTTGTATTATTGTTTTCTAATTCTCCACTTATATTAGTTATGTTTATGTTATTGTAGACTTCTCATGTGTATGTTATTTAATTAATTATATTTATTGAGAATTTATCAACACACAAATCACCTATCTTTTCCAATAGTCTAAAGTCATGTTACGGTGATTTGTATGTAGACAATTCTTGTTGTGATCTTCAAAGTGTAGGAAATATATCTTGTGCGTGGGTACCAAAGTGATTAGAAAAAAATGGATTTTATCTTGCCGTCCTATTTTGTAAGTATACATATATATGTGTATATATATATATAGTGTAGGAAATATATCTTGTGTGTGGGTACCAAAGTGATTAGAAAAAAATGGATTTTATCTTGCCGTCCTATTTTGTAAGTATATATATATATATATATATATATATATAATTTATCAATTTTGAAACATAAATTTTTATTCAAAACTCAAAAATATGGACTTGTTGGCCCAATCAATTTAACTTTCTGCTTTGTGTAACGGTGAAAATGATCCTTTGTTCATGCTCTCATTAAATGATCTGGAGAAGTAAATTAAGGATTGATTTTTTTTTTTAACATAATAGAAATAATGATTAGAAAAATAACTATGATGGATTTGCAAATTTCTTAGGTAATTTTTGCCATACATTGATGTATAGTGTATAGTATTGGGGCCGATGATGACAATGTTACAATGAACATTATTTGTGTCCACAAAAGAACGATTGGTGTGGACTTGAATTATGAAATATTTGGTGATTGTAATATTCAAGTTTTAGTCATTGATCCTAAATAAAGAATTGATTACTATGCAATTCTTTTTTTTTTTTTTTTAAATTGCAATATGCAATTGGAGTTGTGTAAGTACCTACTAGTCTATCCCATTGAGATTTGTTCATGGGTGCTAGTATCCCTAATTGTTAATTACACAAGCCCACATGATTGATCATAGTTTTTCCGTGTTTATATCTCTATTAAGGTATTTCACATTCTATATTATTTTAAATTAATCCATCTCTTTATTAACCATATGTAGTAGTATTTGGAATTGTGTGGTTATTGCATTTTAACCAACAAAATTGTATTTTTTAATTATCCCCGAATTTTTATATTGTGGAAAAATTATTATTTTGTGCATAATTTATGCCTTCAGGTTAAATTATCCCTAGATTTTCATATTATGGAAAAATGTTTATATTTTGTGCATAATTTATGCCTTTAGGTGTAACTTCATATAATTCTTCAGAAATGCAAATCCGGCAACTTGTATCCCTACAGCACCTTTGATGATTTCGGGTGTCTTTGTTGGCTCACAAAATGTTCTAAGTTCTTTGGATTCGCGACATAACCTAGAACAACAGATAAAATATTTCGAAGCGATGCGTCGAGAAGTGATACATTTGGGACAACGTATATGTGAGGTGGAAAGTATGTATCATCTAATGAGGACATTTCCTAAATATTGGCATGATATTGCTATTGAAGTTTTGGATAACTCATCACCTCTACGCTATAGTTATTTGATCAGGATCTTGAAGAGGAAGTGGAATTCAGAAAATGAGAATTTTATTATTGATTTAGATATGTATGGTTAGTTCAAAATTATCGAACAACGTAAAATTTTATTTCTCATGTTTAGTAGTTGTTTAAACATGTTTAATATGATCGCATATACATATTTGATATTTTGATTTTAATGTATATGTTTTATATTTGTCAGATTTATTCAAAATGTCTTGCTTATTTTTACATGATTAATCTTTTAATTTAGTGGGATTTCTAAGGTTGAAAGAGTTCAAGTTATTTTGACTTAAAACTTGCGATTTTGTGCTATGAAATTAATTTTGTGATAATCTAACATTAGGAAAATAGACGATGATTGGGAACTTAGCGAACTTTCGACTCTGTCTAGTGTGAAATTATTACAAAACTTAATTTGCATGAGCGCAAAATGATGTGTGCATAAATGGACATTTATATGATTGTCTATAATATTTTGACAGATCATGGAATGGCGATAATTATAACACTTGGTGCCATAAAATTTGGTATGTGTTGGAGGAACATGATTGCTTTGAGGGCATTAATCACATGATAGAAGACATTGAGGTAGGTCAAACTGCTCAACAGAGAAGGGATCAGGAAACTTACCAGACATAGAAAAATAAAGATTCCACTGCTCGCGCAATTTCGGTAAGTTTCGTGGTAGACGATCTCATACATGAGTGTGAGCAATTCCCGACTGCTCATGACATCTGGACATATTTGAGAGAGAAATATGATGGTACTAGTGTGACTAGACTAAGACAGCTGACTATTAAATTTGACACTTACAAGAAACTTCCTAATCACAGCATCACACAGCATGTGAGGATTATGTCTATTATGATTAGGGAACTGAAGTCAGCTGGTCACATACTTTCTGATGAGCAACAAGTTTATGCTTTGATCCGCTCTCTTCCTAATAGTTGGGAACATCTGAAAGTCAAGTCAATCTGACTCACAATGATAGTATCAAAACATTTGCTGATGCTGCCCACTATGTGGAACTATAGGATGAGCGCCTTGATGCTGCTAAATCTCTAGGCTAAACTTTTGTAGCTGAATCTAGTTCTGGAAAAGCTTCAGGCTTTAAGCGTAAGAAGAACTAGTTCACAAGTGGGAAAGAGGATGGAAAAGAAACTGGACAGAGACCTAAAAAGAACAAATATAAGCGCAATAAGAAGGGTAAATGATTTGGAAAGAAGAAAGATAAGAGCAAGCTGAAATACTTAACTGTCAGGTGTTGGGTCACTTTGCTTGGGAATGCCCTGAGCCAAAGGAAATAGCTCTTATAAATACTTTTTTTAGTATTGTTTATATTTCAAGCACTGTTATGCTAACTGAATCTTATCCTATGTGGATTGTAGACTCAAGAGCAACAGACTATGTAACTAGGGATCGAGAAGCGTTTGTGGAGTTCCGTCGATTCCTAACTGGTACAAAGTGGATATATGTTGGCAATGATGATAGAGTGGAAGTAAAAGGGATCGATATGTGCATGTTACATTTGCATAGTGGCAGTACTATTCTCCTTCATGATGTCCTATTTGCACCGAGATACGAAGAAACTTAATTTTCGTTGTTGTTCTTTTAAAATTAGGTTTCAGTTTGAACTTTTTTGGTAATTCTGTTCGTATAGACAATGGTAATGTATTTTATGAATCTCGACATGTAGAAGGTGGCTTTGTAGTATTAAATTGTGATCCAAACACTTATAATTATTATGTTGATCGTTGTTTTTCTATGAATGTATCTTTTTCTTCTAAAGATTTGAATGTTGATATATTTGTATGGCATGTTCTAGGATATATTGGACAAGAGAGAATGAATAGGTTGGCTTCAAAAGGCTTGCTAGGTTCAATCTCTAAGGTTTTGTTACCTACTTGTGAAAATTGTCTAATCGGAAAAACAACACGAAAACCATTCGGTAAAACCTTAAGAGCTAAACTTTCGCCTTTTATTTCATTACTTTTATAGATGATTTCACAAGGTATAGTTATGCCTATTTGATTGCTCATAAGTCAGAGGCATTGGAATGCTTTAGACGGTATTAAAATGTGGTAGAAAATCAAATAGATAGAAAGATGAAAGCCTTAAGAATTGACTGAGAGCGTGAATATCTATCTAAAGAGTCCAAAGAACTATGTGATGATAAGGGGATTATTAGGCAGTTAACTATTCCTAATACATATCAACAAAATGGTGTTGCTGAGAGGAGGAATAGAACATTGCTAGAAATTGTGAGGTCCATGATGGCGTAGGCTAACTTACCTATTTCCTATTGGGAAGACGCTTTGTTAACTGAGACCTACATTCTGAAATAGTTCCTTCTAAATTAGTGCCTACTACACCATATTAGCTTTGGACAGGTAGATCCCCTGATTTAAGTTCTCTTAGATCTTGGGATCAGTTCCATATATCCATGATTCCTCAAGTAAGTTTGGAAAATTGGGTGCTCGAGGCAAGATGTGTATCTTTATAAGATACTCAGACCAGTTCAAAAGATATGTGTTTATAGGTAAAAATCAAGATAAGACTATAACTGAGATAGAGTCTGATATTTTTTTAGAGTGATTTTCCTAGCAGGGGATAAATTAAAAAGGGAGAACATTTATATAAATTAGATGATAGAGTTGTACTTGATGAATCAACTAAGGTGCAAAAGGAAGCACTTCCACCTGTCGATCCAAGTGGGAGTAATTTATCTCCAACTCCAAGTAACAGGGTTACATCAGAGCTTTCACTTCGTAAGAGTATTAGAAAAAGTATGCCTGAACGTCATTTCGACATAAAGGTCAATTTTTTCTAATATCTCTTGAAGATGGTGAAGAACCAAGTTCAGTACAAAAAGTTTTATCATGTCCTGTAAATAAAAAATGGAAGAATGCAATGGAAGAAGAGATAGAGTCTATGAAATCGAATAAGGTCTGGGACTTGGTTTATCTTCAATCTGGTCGAAAAGCCATTGGGAACAAATGGGTCCTCAAAATAAAGTGAAGAGCTGATGGGACTATACAGAGGTATAAGGCTCGTTTGGTGGCAAAAGGTTATATTCGACAGGAGGATATTAATTATAAAGAGACATTTTCGCCAGTAGTGAGATTTTCTTCAATTTGCCTACTCTTAGCTATCGTGACACGTTTAGATTTAGAATTACATCAAATGAACATGAAGATTGCATTTCTCAATGGAGAATTGGATAAAAAAAATCTACATGCAATAACTAGGAGGTTTCATTAAAACAGGACAAGAGAATAAAGTTTGTAAATTGAATGGATCAATCTATGGCCTAAAGTAGTGTTTTAGACAGTGGTACTTCAGATTTGACAGAGCAGTTATCTCGTACAATTTTGTCATGATGGACGAAGATCGCTGTATTTATTTGAAAATGTCCAACAATAAATTTGTAATTTTATCTCTCTACGTAGATTATATCTTGTTGGTTGGGAATGATAAAAAGTATATTAAAATCGTCAAGAAATGGTTGTCATTAAATTTTGAAATGAAGGATATGGGTGATGCAGATTATATATTAGGTGTTAAAATCCATAGAGATCGTTCAAAGAGGCTTTTTGCTCTGTCACAAGAGCCATATATAAAGAAAATTCTTGAACGTTTTAAAATGAAGAATTGCAATCCCATTGACACTTCTGTATCAAAAGGCGAAACTCTAAGTCTTCATATGTATCCTAAAACTCTTCATGAAAAGGAAAAAAGGTCCAGAGTTCCATACTCCAGTGCAGTCGGGAGCTCGATGTATGCCATGATGTATACTAATCCCAACATTTGTTATGCTGTAGGTCTGGTCAGCAGGTACCAATCCAATCATGGAAAAGAGCATTGGAAATCTTTTAAAAGGATATTGAGATATCTAAAGGGTAGTGCTAATTACTCCATGTGCTATCAAAGAAACGATTTGTGCTTAAAAGGATACACAGATGATAATTGGGACAGAGACCTAGGTGAGCGAAATTCAACTTCGGGATATGTATTCTTGCTTAATAATGGTTCTATTTCTTGGAGTAGCAAGAAACAGACATGTATTTCCTTGTCCACAATGGAAGCAGAATTCATAGCATGTGCTTCAGCGATACAAGTTGTTTGGTTAAAGAGATTCCTACAACATCTAAGCGTCGTTGGTGGTGATGTGAGACCTATATTGATCTACTGTGATAATCAAGCAGCTATTGCATATACTAAGGATCTCAAGTATCACAGCAAAACAAAAAACATTCATACAAAATATAATTTTATAAGAGACATCATCGGTAAGAAGGAAGTGAATTTGCAGTATATTTCTACACACCAAATGGTAGCTGATCTACTTACAAAACTTATCCCTAGAGATATTTTTATGACTCATGTTAAATCTCTAGGATTGTGTAGAATTGGAATTGTACACTATGCAAACTTTTTCATATATGTCTACTAATGAATAATGTTTTGAGTTCATATGTTAAGAGTAATCTTTTATTGTGATTTTTATATTACCATTGCATATGCACACATTAAGTATGTCAAAAAAGTGGAGATTGGTTCACTCACATGAACAATCTGCTCGGACACTTTGAGGTGTGCTAAGATGAGACAAAGTGATCATATTGTATACATGATCAAGTCGTCTTGATGAGACTACAACAAGTAAACGGTATGGATTTTTTTTATATCTATTCGAACTGTTTTTATAGCCAGATCGAGTTCTTGATTTGAGATTACCCAGAGAAATAAATATGAGGAGAACTCAAGTTAGATATCGAGAAATATCTAAACTATGATCTGTACAATGTATTTAATTTGCAAGAATAGATATCGTAACACATGTTTCATACCACATGTGCTTTAACGACCAATAAGAAATGAAAGAATTGATCATTGCTTCTTCATTGTGTGAGTCTCTAAGGCACATTTGACCTTACTTATATGCTCTTATGACTTTTGATCGTTTCTCATAATTTTATTTCAGTGTTACTACTTTAGCAAGTTTCCAATAATTATGGTTGATTCGATTTGATGGGACATGTCTAGGAAAGCATCTGACTTGAAATGAAGGGATTCAAGTAAGAAAGGAAGACTATTTAACTAACATCTCAGATTGTATTCACCGGCTAGACAATTGTGTTGATTATTTGAGTTTTGTGACACAATTGTGAATACAATATAAATGAGAAAGTTGAGTATATTTTAAAATAAATTAAAGGGTCAGAAATACTCGAAGTGGTGTTACAAAATATATCTGGGGTATAGCGAGAAATATAATTCTTCTTCTAGAGTTGCTATATATCCCTAACAGGTATATAGTGTTGTATGCTCTTAAATTAATTTGCTGGTCACACAATCCATTTACCAATATAAATTTGGAGATGTTGAGATTAATATAATTGAATTATATTAGAATCAGGTCAATCCCATCTTGTGCGAGTGAGAAATGTTGGAAGAAAACAGGCCGCCCATGTAGGTTGACTAGATCCGGGTTTCATGGAGATGAATTTTGGAGGGAGGAGTTGGAAATTAAATTTGAAACTTAACCTCCTTCAATTAACTTCTTCAATATAACTCCCCATACACCAAAAAAGAAAAAGAAAAAAATTGAATATACATGGTGAAATTCGGATCTACAAAAAGAGGGAAAACAACATGAGTGTTGTGGCTTGATTTTGGAATAATAATATCTCAAATTTGGTTCTTGGATTGTGACTACAAATTCCTTCCTTTGAGATCGAATTTGTTACCAAGAAGAGGGTACAAGACGGTATGGAAAGCAAGCAAATCAAAAGCCAGTAATTCAACCTCGTTTTTGTGATTTCAAGTAGGTATCACAACTTAGAACTCGGTTATAAGCATGCAACCACGTTTTATACCAACTATGACATGATTAACTTAGGCAGACGATTCCATTACGAACACGTTGGAAAACATTCTTCTTCATTGTCGGAAGTTGCTTTGGAGGTTGGACAGATAAAATGTAGAAGTGACTATCAAATTATTATTATTATCATCCAAAAATTGCAACAACACGGGAAAAAACCACAATATTATTACGAAATCACGTGCAAGTGCGTGTTTCGAACTAGTTTGTCTGAAAAATATTAAATAACTCACCATAAGATGACTTGTTTAGTTACAATAGATTAACTTCGATTGATCAAAATTGTTCTGATTTTGTTCAAATCAATTTTGTGTTGAATTGAATCGATACTACGGTGGCAATATTACGATAGGCTTATTGAAAAATAGTTGGATGCTAGGATTACTAGTTAATTTACAAAAAATTAAAAGCAGATTGAAAATAACAAAACTGAAATATCATTTGACATTTTTTTATCAATTTTTTTTTTTTTGGTTGATTTGGTTGGGCAAAAGGTAGGGGACTTTTCGTGTCACCAACCCACCCATGGACGCATATTTAGATTTCTGCAAAAAGAAACACTTTATAATGTCTTTGTGCATCCGCGATGAGTGCGATGCGCGGCGTCGGCAGACCATGTGCGGCAGAATGTCCTCAGCATGGCTATAAAAGAAGGAAAGTGACTAAGAATATGGTATGAAGAATGGAAGAAAACTAATAATTATCATACCTACTCTATAATGTTTTCATTTAATTATTTTTTATCTTTTTTGTTAAAATATTACTTAATCAGGTAAAGTATATGTGACAGACGGTCCTCTGGCTCAAATGAAGCCTGTGTCTCAGGCCCAAAATCATAAGGGGCTTATTTTGGTCCAAAGTTTTTTATTTTTATTTTTTTATTAGAAGAAGGAAAAGGAAAATAGTTTTTGTCATTAATTATGAGATGATTGAGATATTTGTTTGTTGTTTTAATGTTAAATTTAAGCTAACAATATGTTGCATAATGTACCGTTGAATTTTGCATTTACGTTGATTTTGGAGGACCTAATTTTTGGACTTCACCTCGAGTCACGATAATCACAGAACCGCCCTGATATGTGACATTATAATCTTGCATTAGATTTCCTACTATGAGTAATAGAGAAATTTGAACTCATAATCTTTACTCGATTAGTGTCACGTTACACTGAAAGCTCACCATATCCTCCTTCAAATATAAAGTGCATGTAGGTTGTTCTTAGATTAAACAACTCCGAGTCTATTTCCGTCTTGGAACATTACCCGTCATGTCCTTTAACAACTTGAAGTCCAGTAATTGCAACTTGTATCATAGAAACCCCAAAATTATAGCAATATACCTTTACACAAAAAGTTCATAACTCGTCATAAATATAGAGTTTATTTTCACCTTAACGTTACATATCTTAATTGCACTCAAACGACATGACATAAACTAGCACTCTCTCCTTTAATGTTAAGGTCGGAGTCACTAAGCACTCAATAAACTAGAGAATCATTAATTCCTGGTTACCAATCTACTTCGATATTGTGAATAAGCATATCCATCAGTCTAAAATCAGTACAATGTAAGGTTTTTCTTCACTTTAAATAGTGGGGTATGCTAAGATTTACAATAAAAAATAGAATCTTATATCTGATAAATTTTGAACGGACACAAATCCTATTCTGCAATACTCGAGCAATCACCCTTCTTTAACGCGTTTTCATACTTGAACAAACACAACTTTGAATAGATTCTACTTAGAAAAGCTTGCCCCCAGGGCACATCTCCAAGTGGTAAAAGGGGAAGGTGGAGAAATCCAGCTTTGCTTGAGACTGCCGCGTCAAGGGTTCGAATCCTGAAATATGGATTTGGCTCTTTGATAAGTGCAAGTGTACAACCAGCCTTCCACCCTGTACCCTTGGAGGCATAACCTGCGATTTACCTCCCTCACGATGCTCCAGGGCAGGGGCGGTGGGGGACCTTTAAGGTTGGGGTTCAACCTTTTTTTTTTTTTTTTACTTAGAAAAGCTCAATCAAATCACCTTTTAAATTCCTAATATTAAGGTGTCAATTTTGTATTTCTCCTCCATCCATTCTTGGAGTGGTGGGTGGACACCTATGTTGTTTTTGATGGAAATTGATGGTCAATAGATGCCAAAGGCTAGCCCAGTCTTGATCTCAAAAAGTAGTTCACACCTAGCACCCTTCCAAAAAGTTTGCACTCTTTACAATTTGATCACTTTCTCCACGTCCATTATTTTAACTTATTGAAAAAAAAAAAAACATTAATAGGAAAATAACTAAACGGTCACGTTACATTTTCTGTTAGTCAAGCTCGCATACATAAATAAATTACCAAACTTGAAAAGAAGTTCAAGTTAAATAATTCGAACAAAATAAAGATTATCAAAATGTATATTAAACCTTGCTAAAAAATCAGTAGTAGTCCGTCATCTCAAGTATGATCATTGACGCGTATATGGATTGAACAACTACAAATTAAAGATTATCAAATAAAATGATACTTTGCAAAAAATTCAGTGATGCTTGTAGTCCGTCATTTTACGTATGATCAATAATGTATGTATGGGCCCTGAGGCATAATTCAGTGGTGTAAAGGATAGGAGTGAGGTAGTCTCAACTTTGTTGACAATCGTAGTTTGAAAGTTTGATTTCTGAGATATGAAATTGCACTCTTTGTGGACACCAGTGTACGGACAAACTCTTGCTCCCTAGCCTGTTGGGGCGCATCCCGCGATTTACCTCTCTCACGATATTCCAGGAACGGGACGGTGGAGGTCCTCAAGGTTAGGGTTCAACCTTTAATAATGCATGTATGGATTGGACATACACCGTCCATGCTTTTTTTTTTTTTTTTTAATATATATATATCAATGGCGTAGAAAAATGGAGAAGAAAAAAAGCACTTTTGCGATGCTTGTGAAGGTATCTTGGTATGGTATTGAGTTCCATCATGATCCGAAATCTATAGACTTGACATCACCCTTGATGATTCAGAGAAATGGATCTGATGATTTACTTTTTGCGGTAGCAAATAGTCAAATGTATGGAACTTAGAAGAAAACTGTTAGCCTTGTTTAATAAAAAAAAATCTAAGAAAATATGTCCGTGGAAGTGTACAAGTAATTTAAATTATAACATATAGAATGAATGATGGATTCGTGAGAAGTATTTGTGAGTCTCTCGAAATTTGTGAATAAAAAGTGATTTTAGTTTTTGTAAATAGTCTATAGACATGAGCCAAATATAGGCAGATAAATTGTAAAATTTTTAATTACGATTGATATTTTTCTTAATTAACAAATTTCAACTTCTTGAAATAATGTCAGCTGATAAGTAGACACTGGATTTAGATTTTAGTGTGTTTACATCTTGATTGTTTGTACACGGTAAGAATCTGACATATGAATTTTAGTGAATGTGTAAATAACAAGTAAAGAATAATTGTGAATTATACGAAATATGTGAATAAAAATATATTTGATCGGTTTAAAATATAATTTAAACTTTGCTAAATATTGTTGAAATAGCGATATTTTGGATCCAGCGTCCTAAAATATGGCCTTAGCATAGACCTACCCAAATGAGTAAAGGGGTCAAAGGGTGAGCCGGAGTCAATTATACGAAATATGTGAATAAAAATATATTTGATCGGTTTAAAATATAATTTAAACTTTGTTAAATATTGTTGAAGTAGCGATATTTTGGATCCAACGTCCTAAAATATGGCCTTAGCATAGACCTACCCAAATGGGTAAAGGGGTCAAAGGGTGAGCCGGAGTCAACCTCAATAGTTT